>NW_011493897.1:1239085-1276629 GCF_000754665.1 Bison bison bison | reverse complement strand
CGAGAAAGGGGCTGCGCGGGGCTGCGCGGGGCTCCGGGGGCGGGGCCGCGGGGCAGATGTAGGGGTGGGGCCGAGGGGAATTGCAGCTGTTGGGGGCCGAGGCTCAGGGGGCGGGGACGCGGGGTAGAAGTCGAATTTGGTAGTAGGGGCAGATGTAGGGGTAGGGCGGGGAGGAAAAGCTGCTGTAGAGGCAAAGCGGGCGAGTCGATCGAGGCCTAGAGAGGTGACAGTAGGGGGCAGATGATGGGAATGGGGCTGGGGGGCCGATTACCGGGAGGCTCCTGGGGGAAAGGCGCTGAGAGGATAGAGACTTTGGGGCTGCTGTTGGGATCTGAGCCTTGGGAAGTACCAGTAGGTGGCTGAGATCTAGGGGGCGGGGCTGTACGGGGATAGATCGAAGGGGTGGGGCAGAAGCATCCTGGAGGCTGAGAGGAAGGTCCTGCCTTAGTGAGTCGGTATCTCTGGGCAGAGAGAGACAAGTGTGAGACTATGGGATTGAAAAGAAGAATTTCTTGACAAAGCTAATGGAAAAATAAAGACAGGACCGAGGAGATAAGGATGAGGATAAAGGTAGAGGAGCAAGTTTTTAATCATATTCCTCAAAAGGGGCCCAAAGCCATAATGCCTCCATAAGAATTGCAGATGATTAGTAAGATCGGCCTGTGGCAGGGTCTCCTGGAGATTCACAGAAGTGAGTCCTCTAAGCGGAGAGCTTACCACTACCAGAATCTTGAGGATAAATAACCATCTTGCAGAATCTTTAAAAACCATGGGGTTCACCCCCTTGCCTCCTGGCTTTATTCTGCCTTTTGAAATGGAAGCAGAGTCATGGGAAGGCCTGAGGTCTAGTCACTGGTTCCAGCTTCCTAGGAGAGTGTGCAGTTCTGCAGTCTGGCTCAGGGGCTGATCACCTTCTCTCCATTCTTCCAGGGGCTCTCTTTAGAGCTTTCCCCTTGTTTCTTCCACCCCTGTGGAGGAAGGGAAGAATCACTTACTTTCTCTGGGTAGGAGAGAAGCAGGTTATTAGTTCCTGGCAGATGGAGTAAACAGGTAAACAGGAAGGATACCTGGACTCCACAATTCACTGTTAACCCCTCACCCCAAGTTTTGGTCCTGTTTCTCTCCCAGAAAAAATAGGACTGAGGGGTGAGTGGTTATGTAAATAACACCAAGAAAAGGTTTGGGAAGTTATGAGCATTGAACCCTGACCTGGCCACAAAAGCTTGGGGAAAATAGCTGAGGTAGATTAAGGTGTGGAGAGGAGTTGATTTTGAGGCACAATCCTCCAGCCACCTGGCCCCTTTCTTCCCTGCGGGGCTGTGTGGCCTGAATCCTCTTCTCCCCCTCCTCCCTGTCTCCTGTTCCCTTTCAGGAGGCTAGGATGGGTCTGAGAGTCTGAGAAAGAGCAAGAGAGGAGATAAGCAGCTTAAAGGAGGGTCCAGGCTCAAGGCAGGGTGGTGGTAGGAGGCTGTAGTGGACTCAGAGTTGTGCTGTAGGGTGGCATGCACCCTGCCCCCACCTGGTCAACTGATGGGATGGGGAGACAGGATTGCTCAAGCCTGGGGGATAGTGGAGAGGTGACCTCAGGGTTGCTAGAATGGGACTTAGATGTCCTTTTGGCTAGGTAGGCAGTTTGGCAGTAATCCACTGGCTGCAAAGCATCTTTCAGATCAGTGCTGGAGGGAAAGCGCGTTGCCCACCTAAAAGCTCAGCCCCAGTGTCTTTGGCAGGACAGGTCTGTGCAAGATAGGATCCTCAAGCTTCTCTGATCTCCACAGCACATGGTGATGAGTTTCCGGGTGTCTGAGCTCCAGGTGCTCCTCGGCTTTGCTGGCCGGAACAAGAGTGGACGGAAGCACGAGCTCCTGGCCAAGGCCCTGCACCTCCTCAAGTCTAGCTGTGCCCCCAGCGTCCAGATGAAGATCAAAGAGCTTTACCGCCGACGCTTTCCCCGCAAGACCCTGGGGCCCTCTGATCTTTCTCTGCTCTCCTTGCCCCCTGGAACCCCTCCTGTAGGCTCTCCTGGTCCTCTGGCTCCCATCCCCCCGGCCCTCTTGGCCCCTGGCACCCTGCTGGGCCCCAAGCGTGAAGTGGACATGCACCCTCCTCTACCCCAGCCTGTGCACCCTGACGTTACCATGAAACCATTGCCCTTCTATGAAATCTACGGGGAGCTCATCCGGCCTACCACCCTAGGTATGGATCTTTGTGGTCCCTGGGTCTTCCTGGCCTCGCTGCCTCTTCCTCAAGCCTTTCTTAGGCTTTTGTCCTGTGCGCTCAGCACACTGGAATAGGGGCCACTTCTGTGGCCACGTGGGCATGGGCTTGGGAATAACTGCCCCTTTGTGTCCTCAGCATCCACTTCTAGCCAGCGGTTCGAGGAAGCGCACTTCACCTTTGCCCTCACCCCCCAGCAAGTGCAGCAGATTCTTACTTCCAGGTATGTCTCTTTGAGTCCCCCTGCCTCATCCTTGGGTGGTTACCCTGAGACTCTGCTCTCTGACTTTCTTCTTTTCTTTTTTGCCCCCTTCTCACCATCCTCCTGCACCTGCTCTGTCCCTCATTCTCTTGTATGTCTCGTCTCTATCCCCTGGACATCTAACTCTCTGTTTCTCTGTTCACCCCTGTGCTACCCGCCAGGGGCCACACACTGACATCTCTCCTTCTCCCTCCCTGTTTCAGAGAGGTTCTGCCAGGAGCCAAATGCGATTATACCATACAGGTGCAGTTAAGGTGAGTTGATGCTGTCTCCCAGCAGGTCTCCCACTGAGGGTGGGAACGAAGTGAGGGTATGCGCGCTCTTTATTAGGAGATACCCCTGCTCCGTCACACCCACCTGGAGTTCTTGTTTGGAAGCTAAAGGCTACAGATACCCTTGATTGATTTTCTGAGATTGCCTACCTCTCTTTGTCAGATTTTGTTCCAGAAACTGCCTCCCATACTTTCATCTTCTCTTATCTGTTACCAGGTTCTGTCTCTGTGAGACCAGCTGCCCCCAGGAAGATTACTTCCCCCCCAACCTCTTTGTCAAGGTCAATGGGAAACTGTGCCCCCTGCCGGTAAGTGCTCTTCTTCTTCTGACAGTCGCCCTCTCCTTGTTTGAGTTCTTCAATGTTAGCTACACATCTGTTATGAAAGAGATGTACCTAGCACAGTGCCTGACACATAGTAGGTGCTCAGTTTACTGCCTGAATCGATATAGTCTGGCGAGAATTAGCATAGGGCTGAACAAAGGTTCTCTTAGAACCCAGAGGAGGGACGTTGTTGTTGTTCAGTCGCTAAGTTGTGTCCAATTCTGCGATCCCATGGACTGCAGCATGGCAGTCCTCTGTGTCCTTCACCATCTCCCGGAGTTCACCCAAGGTCATGTCCATTGAGTCAGTGTTGCCATCCAACCGTCTCATCCTCTGCTGCCCTTTTCTCCTTTTGCCTTCAATCTTTCCCAGCATCAGGAGGGATATTAGTTCAACCCAAAGACTCAGAGAAGATTCTCAGAAGTGATGATCCTAGAGTTGAGGGTTAGAAGAAATTGGGTATCCCTACTCTTCCTTTTTAAGAAGGCAGTGAGCAGGTTCCTTTATCTTTGGTCAGTGAATAAGCTCTCCTTTTCCCCCAGGAATGAACCTCACTCCCGACCCTAGCTAGTGCCCCAGTTTTTTGAGTCACTGAATGGGCCCCCATCTCCTTGGTCAGAGAATGAGCTGACCTTTTCTCCAGAAAGTGAGTAACCTAAGACAAGATGTGTTGACCAGTCCGCCCCTCCCTCCTCCAGGGTTACCTTCCCCCTACCAAGAACGGGGCTGAGCCCAAGAGACCCAGCCGCCCCATCAACATCACACCCCTGGCTCGTCTCTCGGCCACTGTTCCCAACACCATCGTGGTCAACTGGTCGTCTGAGTTTGGACGGGTGAGCATGGTTGAGACAGGGAGCCTGGAGAAGCCTGCAGGGAATGAGAGGGAACCATCAAGTGTCTTGGGCTGGGGAAATATCCATCTCTTTGTGGGTCTCTCTCCCTTAACTTGCTGTCTCTGGCCCTTGTGTGACAAAGTGGAGATGGTGGTAGTGAGGTGTACAATGCAGAGGCTAATTGTTTCCCCCACCTCCAAGTAGAATTACTCCTTGTCCGTGTACCTGGTGAGGCAGCTGACGGCAGGGACCCTGCTACAAAAACTCAGAGCAAAGGGCATCCGGAACCCAGACCACTCCCGGGCACTGAGTGAGTAACATCTTGCCCCTCTTCCCTCGACCCAGATCCAGTTTTTCCTGGCCCTCTGGCCTTTATAGTTAGACTTATACCCTTCTTGTGACAACTTACCTTGTTACCTTTTACATGAATCCTAAAACCCTTGTGGTACCCCTCTTACCAGTCTTTGTGGTTGAAAAGTGGGGCCACTCCAGGCGTTGAGTGACACTCTTGCATTCCCAGTTCTACATTTGCTTTGTACCTCACAGACCTTAACTGTTAGAATATGGGTTCTCCAGACTAGAAAGTCTTTTTTAAACTTAAAATTTTAATTTATTTATGGCATGCATGTTTAGTTCCCTGACCAGGGCTTGAACCTGTGCCCCTTGCAGTGGAAAAATGAAGTATTAACCACTGACCACCAGGGAAGTCCCTAGAAAGAGTCTTAAGTATCGTCTACTCCAACCGTCTTGGCAATGCTTCAATTCCCTCTAGGTCGTCTCTGCCAAAGATGCTGAAGATTAAGCATCTTTAGGGACTGGCAGATCCCCTTCCCCCACTTAGCCTTCATAATGCAGGTCCCAGGCCACCCCCATATGCTATCTCATAGGCCCCCAAAGCCTCTCTCCCCAGCTGCCTCTCAGTCAGGGCCATCTGCTTCTGGCTTCAGCATCTCCCGGGGCTCTCTCCAGCCTTGCTGACCCTGTGGCTCTGGCCCCACTCTTGTTTCAGTCAAGGAGAAGTTGACCGCTGACCCGGACAGTGAGGTGGCTACTACGAGTCTCCGGGTGTCACTCATGTGCCCGGTGGGTACCAGGGAGAGGAGAAGGGGCAGGAGGGGTGGCATGAACTTCTGGATGCAGATGAGGGTTCGTAGGGCGGTAGGCATAAAGCTTTCTGGGACATGGGGACTCTGACCAGAGAACTTGTCTTTCCTCAGCTGGGGAAGATGCGCTTGACTGTCCCTTGTCGCGCCCTCACCTGCGCCCACCTGCAGAGCTTCGATGCTGCCCTTTATCTACAGATGAATGAGAAGAAACCAACGTGGACATGTCCTGTGTGTGACAAGAAAGCTCCCTATGAATCTCTTATCATTGATGGGTAGGACCATTCTGCATTCTGCTTCCTTTTACTGAGGATATCTGCTAGGACTGCCCCCTGTATATATAAATCCATATCAATAACTTACTTCCCCTCCCTTGAACCTGCTTACCTGTCTATTTTATAGAAATATTATCTATCTTCCCACATTGAGGACTCACTACACATTGTGCTGAGAACTTTGCATGCCTTATCTCACTGAAGCCTGTGAGATGCCAATAACCCTGTGAGATGGGTACTGTCATTATAGGGGAGGGAAGCTGAAGCCTAGAAAGATGCAGTATCTTGCTCAAAGTTAGGGTAAGTGATACGAACTGTTACATAGAACAATTACCTGACCTCTTACTGTACATAGCAGTCAGGTTCTTCCGAGGGCCTGGATGTGCCGATCTAGCGAGTCTTAACTCTCTTCCAGATCCTCTGTTACGGTTCTTGTTCCCAGTGCCTTTTTTGAGGTGGTTTATAGAGTTCTGTATAGAGGGCTTTCTTGGTGGCTCAGTGGTAAAGAATCTGCCTGTAGTGCAGGACACCTGGGTTCAATCCCTGGTCGAGGAGATCCCCTGGAGAAGGGAATGGCTACCCACCCCAGTATTCTTGTCTGGGAAATCCCATGGACAGAGGAGCCTGGCAGGCTACAGTCCATGGGGTCACAGAGAGTGGGACATGACTGAGCGACTGACACTTTCATAATGTTCTGTACCTCTGCTGCTTCTGTCTTATTCCTAGTACCACACGAAACAGATTTTTTAGCATGTATTTATTTTAAAACTTAGCATTTAAAGTTTTCACAGCTCTTTTATACACCTTGGGCTTCCCTCATAGCTCAGTTGGTAAAGAATCCACCTGTAATGCAGGAGGCCCTGGTTTGATTCCTGAGTCGGGAAGATCCCCTGGAGAAGGGATAGGCTACCCACTCCAGTATTTTTGGGCTTCTGGCCTGGAGAATTCCATGGACTGTATAGTCCATGGGGTCGCAAAGAGTCAAGACACGACTGAGCAACTTCACTTTCACTTTCTTTATACACGTTGCTTTGATTCCAACAACCCAGAGAGGCCAGGAGGGTGGATAACAGCCCTAATTTACAGATGAGGAAACAGGTTCAGGAAGGTGAGTCCCAGAACTCCATGGCCACTGTTCCAGCCACCTCCCAGCCATGTGAATTCCCCTTTCCTCTCCCCCAGTTTATTCATGGAGATTCTTAATTCCTGCTCGGATTGTGATGAGATCCAGTTCATGGAAGATGGATCCTGGTGCCCAATGAAACCCAAGAAGGAGGCATCTGAGGTTTGCCCCCCGCCAGGGTATGGGCTGGATGGTGAGTGACCCCTTGTCCCCCAGTTGAGCTAAGTCTTGTGTGGCTTCTTCTCTGAGACACAGTCTTCTTACCACCCACAGGCCTCCAGTATAGCCCAGTCCAAGAGGGCAATCCATCGGAGAGTAAGAAGAAGGTTGAAGTTATTGACTTGACAGTAGAAAGCTCATCAGATGAGGAGGACCTGCCCCCGACGAAGAAGCACTGTCCTGTCACGTCAGCTGCCATCCCGGCTCTTCCTGGAAGCAAAGGGTATGAAGAAACAGGCTGAATCTATAGCACAGGGCACAGAGGGAAAAATCAGGAATGGGCAGACCCTGGGGCAGAGAGGGGACTTGGGATGCTGAACTGGGTGAGGGCACCTGTGATTCCATCTCTTCCCCCACAGAGTCCTGACATCTGGTCACCAGCCATCTTCGGTGCTGCGGAGCCCTGCTATGGGCACGCTGGGCGGGGATTTCCTGTCCAGTCTCCCACTACATGAGTACCCGCCCGCCTTCCCCCTCGGGGCTGATATCCAAGGTATGACACGGATCACAGCATGGGGCCCTGGCCTGCCACGTCCTCCCCGAAACCAGTTCAGAACCCTTGCTCCTCTTCAAAGCTTTTTGGCTATTTTGCAAAGGGCTACAATCCAGGGAACTTCCTTGAGTTTGTGTGTGTGTGTGTGTGTGATGAAGTGTTTCGATAGGAGGTTGATTTTAAGTTTTCTTTTCCTACCAGGTTTAGATTTATTTTCTTTTCTTCAGACTGAGAGTCAGGTAAGTGGTCCCTTCTCCACCTCATATCTCTGAAGCTTCCTCTCTAGGCACTGATGGGGCCCCTCATTTTCCCGAGACCTAAGTCGGCTTCTTCATGAAGGGCGGGGTGGTATGGGCAGTTTATTTCCCTCGGAGGCCCCGCCTGGGACTTCCTCAGATTCTCACTGGAGTCTTCCTCTGTCCCGTTACTGTTTGTCTCTAGTTTTTGGTGTAGTTCTGCTCTTGTCTGCTCACCCCCCACCCTGCCCCCAACCCACGTGCACTTGAGCGCCGTGGCTGCCCTAGCCGGACATTCCACACATTTCAGACGCCCACAGGGCTGAGCTGGTGGGGCTGTCTCAGGGCAGGGAAGAGGGCTGGGGTGTGGGGGAAGGAGTCAGAGGAGAGCTCTCTTGCTTCTCAGAGAACTCTTCGGGATTCTGAGGGGTTGATTTATCCCATATGGTATTTGTGAGATGGGTGACTGGGAGGCGGGTAAGGAAGGTCCGGATAAAATCTTACACCACACTCTTGCTTCCTCCCAGCACTATGGTCCCTCCGTCATCACCTCACTAGATGAACAGGATGCCCTGGGCCACTTCTTCCAGTACCGAGGGACCCCTTCCCACTTCCTGGGCCCGCTCACCCCCACGTTGGGGAGCTCTCACCGCAGCGCCACGCCGGCACCCCCTCCTGGCCGTGTCAGTAGCATTGTGGCCCCTGCAGGCACCTTAAGGGAGGGCCATGGAGGACCCCTGCCCTCAGGTCCCTCTTTGACTGGCTGTCGGTCAGACATCATTTCCCTGGACTGAGTCTCCCAACACTGAACAAGTATGCTGTGGAGTCTAGACTCCTGGCCACTCTGACCCCTTGGGGCGGAGGCAGGGGAGCTTTGGTCAATGGCCAGAAATACCTTCGTGGACGCCGGTTTTTTGGCCTTATCTCTGCCTGACGAGGCTAGCACCCAAAGGGTTAATATTTAACCTCTTTTTCAGGACATTTGGGGTCTGCTTTTGGAAATGTTCTTTGACATCCAGCACATTCCTTTGGGTCTGTTAATCTAGGCAGTGGGAGGCAGATGGGATGGGATGTGAGTTGGGGAAAGGGCTGAGTCCTCAGCCTTGACTGTCTAGGGCCTTGTGGGGAAGGGGCTTTTCTCGTGTCCCCCAGATACCCTCTCTTCCCAGCCCCCACAGCCGGCTCTGCTCCTCCCCTGCATCCATCATCTCTTCGTGTCCATTCCGTTTTCTTTGGTCAAACAGACAGGTGGAGTAACTGAGATAGGCAGACACATGGACGGAGAATTCTATTTTGGGTTGCAGATCTTTTGTGCGTAAACAAGAAAAACCAAAATATTCCAAAGATGACCTTCCTTGCCTCCTACTGCCCAGTATGACTAAGGAGGAGATAAGGCCTTAGCCCGGATCCCCAGGCGTTTGGGAGAAGGGCCTGGCTGACTGCCTGGGTCTCTATTTATATATTTAAGTTCACAACGTTGCTTACGCTGACCAGCCTGGGGCCTGAGCTTCTAAAGGCCGGTGGCCCTGGGGTTAGGTCTGGCTCATTCTGCACCTTTCCTGGGAGGTGGGAGCATCCTTGTGCTCTCGCCTGTCTCCCTTTTCAGGCTCCTCTGGGGCCCAGGATCTATGTTGTAATTTTACTTTTTATTTTCACAGTTGTAGCAAAGTTCTTACCCATAATAAAGGTTGTGAATGTTCTGTGAGTGTCACGGAGGTGGGCTGGGGAGGTGATTAAGCACTCGGCTTTCCAGATCTCTGGTGTGGGGAGGTGGGGAGGGAGGTCCACGCTCTGCTATCCCTTGCTGGCCCTGGGTCCAAGTGAGCTCCAGGTGTTACACTGAGGACTTGCCAGGGCAGTTGTTCTTTCTTCCTTTCTTTGCCCCTTCAGCCCAACACCGTGGAGCCCTTATGTCCTTCCTCATCCTTACCTGCCCAGATGTTGCAGCCAAAGCGTGAGGGCAAACTTGGTGCCAGTGCTGACCCTCTCTCTGCTGTCTGCCGTGCCCGGGGTTGTCCGCAGCAGGGTGGATGTGGGCAAGGCCAGAGGCTGGGCTCCTCCATTCTCTTTTAGTTCCACTGCACTGCAGAACGACAGCTCCTGTCTGGGCTGTGCCTTGTGGCTTAGCCCCACTTCCATATCCATTAGGTCATATGATCCTCCGAACCACCACAGGAGAGGGGTGGGTCGGGGGGGTTAACCTCATTTTACAGAAAGGAGGGTAAAATGACTTGCCCCAATGAGAGTGTGGGACCGAAACCCAGGTAGCCTATTAGACAGGAATTCTTGGGAGTATAATAGGCACTGTCTTTGATCTATGTGCTCTCTTCATTATCAGTTGACCAACTCCGTCCCTAAATCTCCCCCACAACACATGTCTTCCCCTGAGGAGGAGACAGAAGGTAAACTTCTCAATGTCTATGTGTTGGAGGGACAGGGAGAAGTTCCTACTTACGGTACAGAAGATGGTAGGTCCTGGGGAAGATGTTTGGGGGTCTCTGTCCCATCCTCTGTGGCAGCCACTGCAGCTGCTGTGTCTTGTCCCAGCCACATGAAGGCACTCACCTCTCCTGCATTTGGTTGAATCCGGGCCTGGGGCCAGACATGTTGATGCTTTAGTCATGGCCTCTCTCAGAAGACCTGTTCTTGATCACAGCCTACCCACAGGTGGAATGGAGAGACTTGGAGCAGGGACAAAGGAGAGGCTATTGTATTTCGTGGTTATCTCTGACTTTCCCCGCACCTTAGTCATCCTTGGAACCAGTCTTTCTGGGCCTCCTCAGCCCCATTTCCTTTGTCTACTGCCAGCCCTACCTGGAGCTGCTGCTGTGACTCCTGGGAGATGACAAGTAGGTAGAGAACGATGTGATGGTATTTGGGGAGACCCCAGCTCAGCTTAGGGGGGTAGGCAGACTAAGAAGAAAAAAAAAAGAGAACTTCCTGTCCCTTTTTGAGACTTTGGAAATGCAGCTGAGGGAGTGGAGAGTAGAAATGGTGTAGGAGGGACATAGGTAAGAGTCATGGGATTGGGGACTCCAAACCACCCACACTCCATCAGTTTCCCTGTGGTCAAGGCAAGTAGGGCTGTTCTGTGGGCTTTGGTGGGTTAGTAGTTATTAAGTGCTCTTGGTTAGATAGGAAGGAACCTCTCCCAGGCCCCTGTCTCACCTCCCATAACCCCAGAGGGACCCAGGAGAACTGGCCCTGGGGCAGCTGGAGTCCACTCTCCTCCCAAAGTTCTCGAAGCCCCCCATCCAGCAGCTGGGGGTGAGAGGATAGGAGGTCAGAGAGGCCAATGCCTGGCTCCTACAAGTCCTGTGTTTGCCCTTCCTCCAGCCCACACCCCATGTGGTCCCAGACAGGGTCTCTCCTTCAGCAGAGGGTGCGGTCTGGCTCAGTTGATTGGTTACCTCTTCATCAGGTTCCACATGCCCACCTGCAACAACAGTGGGACCAGTCGGTGAAAGGTAGTGTTCCTGTCCAGGGACCCCCACTCACTATTCACGCTTGCCCCCTCCTCCAGTGGACACAGATGCAGTTGTAGCCCCTTGTGATTCTGGGACCTACCACACTTCTGGGCCTACTTCTGTCATTGAGACTGGGAAAAGAGCTGTGGGGTAGAGGCAGATTTCTTTCCTGGACATTGGGCCTTGTCCTCAGGTCACTCACCTGGGGGTACCCAGAGGTTGGGCGAAACGTTGAGGGTGCTTGTCCTTCGCGTCAACAAGACAGTCTGGTCGCTGGACTGCAGAATGACCGCCACACCCAGATCCACACCTCGACCTTTCGGGGGCAGCTCAACCCCCGGAGCCCTGGGCTGTTGGTCCAGGGCCGCAAAAGGGCAGAAAGGCGGTCGCTGGCGGGAGGGAGCCACTGGGGTTAACATCGCAGAAGAGACAAGGAACTGGAGGAGCCCGAGGCAGGTGACCGGCCCAGGCCTCTCGCCTCCAGCTCCCACCCTCTTCCGGTCCCTTCCTTCGGTCCTTCACCCGCCCCATCGCGTCCCCTCTCTCCACCTGGAGCGGAAGCCTGGCCGACGCGCCTGGGAAAGGCTTGTCCGAGAGGACCAGTTGTCCCCGCTTCAGGCCGCAGTGCGTGGGCCACGGCCCGAGCCCCGACCCGGCGCCCAGGAGGCCGCACACACTCTTCGCGAAGCTCACCGACTCCGGGCGCCCGGAGAGGAGTAGCAGCACCCGTGCCGCCGCCATCACGGGCTGCGGCGCACCTGGCGCCCTCTGGTGGCCCAGCAGCGCTTCCCCTCCGAGCCTTCCGGCGGCTCGGAAGGAAACCGGGCTTCCGGAACGTCCCAGGGAGAAATTGAGGGAAGAACCTTGGGGATGATCCAGGAGTGTAATAAATAAATGACAAAGCGGAACGCCTCTAAATCCTCAGCTCCTCTTGTCCTCCCATCTTCTGTTTAGGAAAATGATCCCTAGACTGAGCGATTTCTGGACTCATGTGTCATTTCCCACCAGGCATGGGTGGAACTCTGTAAGCAACCTTCCAGGACACTCTGCACACCTGTGCTAGCAGGTAACACCTCGGATTAATTACATCTATCTCTTAGCCAGACACCCAGGAAACATTCTTGACATCTTCTCTTCCTTTCTTTTCACTCAAATGGCAGCCAAGTCCACCAGATTCTACCTCCTTGAATGTTCTCAAATCTGTGTCTTAATCTCCAGCCTCCAGTGCCCTAGTTCAAGTCTTCCTCATATTCTGCCTGATATATTATTACAAATCTGTACGTAGTCCATCCTAAAAGAAATCAGTCCTGAATATTCATTGGAAGGACAGATGCTGAAGCTGACACTCCAACACTTTGGCCACCTGATGCAAAGAACTGACTCATTTGAAAAGACCCTGATGCTGGGAAAGATTGAAGGCAGAAGGAAAAGGGGACGACAGAGGATGAGATGGTTGGATGGCATCACCAACTCAATGGACATGAGTTTGAGTAAACCCTGGGAGTTGGTGATGGACAGGGAGGCCTGGTGTGCAGCAGTCCATGGGATCACAGAGTCGGACACGACTGAGTGACTGAACTGAGATAGTCCTGCCCCCACCAATTCATTCTCTACAGTTCAGAGTGATCTTTCCAAAACACAAGTCTGCTCATCTTGCTTCTCCATGGTCTCAGGATAAGCTAAGCTACTTACCACAGCATAGCAAGGACCCACCAGTCCTTGCTCCTGCCTGTCAATTCTGGCAGGACTTATGCTGTTTTCTAGTCATATCCTATTTGTGGGTCCCCTAAGAAACAGGCTCTGCTTCCCTCTGGGGTCTTTCCCCCTTTCACCTGGTAAATCCCTATCTTCCAAAATACAGATTGTGTCACTTCTCTTTGCCTCCTTTCTTGCCTGACCCTTCTCCCCTTTACTTCTATACTACAGCCCCCCAACACATCCTTGTACTTATTTGTCCCCTTTCATTATGTTTGTGCTCGAGGCTATTCATCTTTGCATCCTAGTACTGGGGATGCTCAAAAATGATGGTAAGTGTCTTGAAGGCAGAGATGGTATTATATTAAGAGTTATCTTTGTATATTGTCTCTACAGTTAATTGGGATTCCAATGTTTAACGAATTAGGACTAACACTTGGTAGGAGCAAACTGAAGTGATTATGAAATAAGACCTAACTGTTTTAAATGAAATGAAGCTGCTGGGACAAATTATACCAACTAATCATCTATCCACAGTACTGAGAGAAGGAAGTTACAATTGCCAGTTTTTAGGAATAATGGTGAAGAGAAAGGCAGTGATTTATTGAGTGCTTATCATATGCCAAGCACTGTGCTAAGTTTTACACACATAATTTCAGATGTGTTAGAAGCCCAGAGCTGGCAAATGTGACATTTATCCATAGATTCTAGTATGACTGCTTGGGCCAATCCACCTACTAGCCCTACAAATAGCTTTTATCCCCCTCTCCGTGGTAGTCTTTCACATTCTCTACACTGTGTGTGTGTTTAATATTACAGTTTAACAAAGTAAAGAACAGGTGCAGCTTTTTGAAAATGGGATAAAAAGCTTAGGAAGTTTTTCTGTCAGGGATGTTCAAACACAGCTTTAGCTAACTTCTTGGTGGGAACTAATTCATCTAATAGATGATTAATCTAGTTGATTTAAGGTTCTTTCTCCTGCCAAGATTTGATGAGGGTAGAATATAATGATGGTTCTAAAACAGAATCAGCAAACTTGAAAAAAAGACAGGTTACACTCTTTCTGGTGTACTCTGGGTGGTAGGGAGAGGGAATGTCAGCACAGAATCTGGATTTTCTCCTACTCCTTTATTCTTCCAATCCCCTCAGATCTTTGGAGGAAGACTTTTCTTCTGGGTCACTATCTCTTCATGGTGCTTTCGATGTATGACTCCAGCAGGAAGATGGTTTCATCCACCTGGATCTCACAGGCATCCAACCTGAGTGAAAAAAATGAGAGCATTTGTCCAGACTGAACATTTATCAGCATATTTAAGATTAGAGGCTGGACTGGTTACCCTCAAAAGTACTGGGCAGAAAGCAAGAGAACTAATAGCTCATTCTCCTGTTGACCAAGCATCTCGTATGTGCTAGGCACTGTGGAAATTGCTGAGGGTTCAAAAAACAACACCTCTGTCCCAGGAGAAGTTATAGTCTAATTTGCAAGGAGGAAAAAGCACATGTTAAAGGCACAGGTGTAAAAGGACTTGAGTAAGTGAAGTCGCTCAGTCATGTCTAGCTCTTTGCGACCCCATAGACTGTAGCCTACCAGGCTCCTCCGTCCATGGGATTTTCCAGGCAAGAGTACTGGAGTGGGTTGCCATTTCCTTCTCCAGAGGATCTTCCTGACCCAGGGATTGAACCCAGATCTCCTGCATTGTAGGCAGACGCTTTACCGTCTGAGCCACCAGGGAAGCCCTACAGAAACTAAACGTAACAGAAATTCTAAATAAAGCTGAGGTGAGTGGAGGAGGAACAGAACATCTTGAAATAAGATGTATCTAGTCAGGCTTCTTTACTAAAAGTAGTTCCTGTGTTTTAGAAAATATGATTTGCCCTGCAGTATGTTTAAATGTATTTTAAAATAGAAGCTGAGAGTGGCTGAGGCTGAAAGTGATTAGGAATAGAAGGGAAAACCGCTTCTACTCTGATAATACTGATAAAAATCATCCATGAAAAACCCATACTGAGCATCATACTTAGTGGAGAACGACTGAAAACTTTCCCCCTATGATTAGGAACAAGATAAGGATGCCTGCTTTTTACTTCCATTCAACATTTCACTGGAAGTTCTAGTCTGGAAATTAGGCAAGAAAAACAAAAGGCATCTAAACTGAAAAGGAAGAAGTAAAGCTATTTCTAATTCACAGATAACATAATCCTATAGACAGAAACATCTCAAAGGATCCACAAAAAACTTACCACATCTAGTAAATCAATTGGCAAAATTGCAGGATATAAAATCAACACACAAAAATCAGTTCTATTTCCATACACTGGCAATGAACAATTCAAAAATGAAATTTAAGCAAACACTAAAACAGTATCAAAAAAGAATAAACAGGAATAAATTTAACCAAAAAAATTATAAGACTTGAATACTGAAAACATCATTGAAAGAGATTAAGGAAGAACTAAGTAAATGGAAAGACCTTTCATATTCATGGGTTGGAAGATTTAGTATCATTAAGATGGCAATCTTCCCCAGATTCAAAGCAATCTCTCTGAAGGTCTCTGGTGAGGAGTGAAAGGAAATGAGGAAGAAGGGACAGGCTAGTATAACACCATGAAAGGACTTGTATGTTATGCCAAGGAGGCTGGTCTTTATGCTGTAAACAAGAAGTCAATAAAGCATTTAAAGTAGAAGAGTGCTATTATCAATCCCTTTAAAGAAACTAACTTTGAAAGCATTATAAGAAATGGTTTGAAGGGG
Organism: Bison bison bison; assembly: GCF_000754665.1. Taxonomy (NCBI): domain Eukaryota; kingdom Metazoa; phylum Chordata; class Mammalia; order Artiodactyla; family Bovidae; genus Bison; species Bison bison. Next base: position 1,261,359 of record NW_011493897.1, on the reverse strand, counting down.
GAGGTGACTGCAAAGGTCTGGGGAAAAGGTGAGAAGGGCGTGCGTGGAGAGCAAGATGAAAGGCCAGATTTGGGACACGCTGCTCAAGTAACATCAAGAGTCGTGGTGAACATGACAGAGAGAGAGAGAGAGGAGAGAGAGAGGGAAGAGAGGAGAGGAGAGAGAGAGAGATGAGGGAGGAGAAGCTGAGAATATCTTCAGAAATTTGAGCTTAGTAAAATAGGTGGATTAAATTCTGTTGATTGAGGTGAGGAGGAAGATAGTTTCAATGTAGCTTTGAAGTCTGTGAGGCTTACTTGTTGACGTTGCGCTTCAGGGTCTCTAGCTGCTGGCGTTCGGGGGCTGTGATCATCTCCTCTATTTCCTGGAGCTGCGCCTCCTCTGCGCCTGTGGCCTGCATAGATGCAATGATGGCTTCTACCCGCTGAGACTTCTCTAGTAGACGCCTGTCAGAACAACACAACTCTGAGGCATGTCCCTTAGCCCTGGAGATTCTTTCATCCCATAGACCTGGGGCATAACTCCCCCTTTACCATGTTCCTGGTCAAAGTGGACAATGTCACTCTCTAAGGATGTTTCCTACAAGTTTAATTAGAAATGTGACTTTATTCCTGAAACTCTTGCTGCTTCTCACTTGTACTTAAAAGTTTGGTGCCAGTTTATATGTTGCCCATAAAATTAATCTGCAGAACTATTTCACTGGGGATATCTGACAAGTGTATACAAATGCATGATTATGCCAACCTAAGCCAATAATTCAGTGCAACCAGACAGGTTATTATCTCTATTGGTTTCCATTTCTATAGAAAATTTCCCCGTAAGCTTTTTGGCCTTGAAATATGTAATTACTGAGTTGAAAATGTTACTCACTTGTTTTCTTTGGTTTCAAATTGTCTCCTTTCTATTAAGTTGGCTACACTCTGAGGAGAGAGAAGAAATGCATAGTTCTTTCTGTATAAGTAGCTCAGGCACAACAGCTAAAGGGGGCGTGAGGGTGAGACATCTCTGTAGAGGGAATGGGGAGGAGTTACCTTGTAGCACCTGTGCAGCAACATTCGGGCAGCTGATAGGATGTTCACAGTATATAAATAGAAGGTCCGGGATGGGGCATGGTCTGGTGTTTTGGGAATTTCCTATTTGTTCACAGAAAGAAAAATAAGAGACATTATACTTTCCTTCAGAACTGGCAAAGTAAATACCTGTGCCATCTGGAGTTACTAAGCCCTTTCTTTCACCTATATTCCCTCTTCCCCAGTCACACAGCATCTGTGTTTATAGCATAATCAGCCATAGGGAGGGCTGGGATGTCCTGTTTTTCCCTTTGATTGTCAACATCCTGAGTGGGGAAGAAAGAGAAGGCGCTTAACATTTACTGAGCAACTCTTATGTGCCAAGTAGACTGTATTTGATTTTTACAACAAACTATATTATTTCTGTTACCTCCATCTATCACCATTTTGTAGGTGGGAAAAAGGACGGTAGGTAATTTGCTTAGTGTAACTGGGTGATAGGCAGAGCTGTGATTCTGATTCCAAAATCCATTCTATCTTACTTCCTTTTAGGGTAGAGTACATAGCTCTGCATGCAGTGAGGACCCAACAGATGCTATTGATAGACTGACCGGTAATAAACTTAAGACTTGAGGAAAGGATAAATCATAGGAACAAGGAGCTAAAGAAAAAAAGGTACAGTGATTCTGGGGTGATTTCTTGGCTCTGCCTCTTTTTTACAAGGCCAGATAAAGCTCCACAGTTATCTTGCAAGTGCTTGGTATGTCTTTGTCAATCTTTTTTTTTCTTCTGTCTCAAAGATGGATACAGAGTTTGTTTGAGGTTCAGAATATTTGCTTCAGCAATTTCTCTCATCCATCACCTCTGCTGGTTGGCAATTATTGTTACCTGCAGTGATATGAAATTTTCTGAGAGCATCTTATAAAGCATATCCTTTGCCTCCTTTGCTGGAATCATTGCAAAGTCTTCTACCTGCTTCTGCTCCAGGTGTTTCTTTTGTAAAACTAGACGGAATATTCTGGCACAGCGAGATCCAAATCTGGAAAGGAATAAAGGAAGCAAATGGCAGGCCAACATAAATTAGCTTTAGTTCTTAGTCACAGAGGGTTGTTTAGTGTCTATGTGTGGAGCAAGGACCTGAGAGGAACAGCAATCAGAGAATTCTTCCTAACTCCATAGATCAATGACAATACTGCTAATCATAAGAGTCACCAACTGCTGACTCGAATGCCTCAGTTCCTGCATTTGTAAGGAAAGGTGTTAGGAAGGCTGATGAATTGGCATCCCTGGGAATTAAGCAGCAGGGTATTTGGGGTAAAGAGCAGTAATAGATGGGACCCATAGTGGTCCAGTGGAAAATGGGCAAGATGTGCCAGGTGTGCCTATACTGGTCGGTTACCTAATGATCAAATCACTTGTTCAAATGGGGTGTGGAAAGGAACTACCTGACCCCCAACCCTTTCAGGGTAACCGCCTTACCTCTCTTGTACGACGGACTCCAGAGTGGCCGTGGCTAGAGATCCTAGAGCCTTATGCAGGTCTTTATGTAGAGGGTAAAGGTCACTCCATGATGTTTTGGCCTGGATATTGCGCTCTTAGTTTTATTCCCAAGTATTTAATTTAAAATTTAAATACCGTTTTGTTTTTCACATTAGTCTCATTTATGTTATTTAAGTATTTCAAAACCTTAATTAACTAAAGGTGCTTAAGTCAGGGTTTTGCTTAACTAAAATTTAGTTGGTTAAAAGTCTGTTTTACTTCTTTATCATCAGTGTTTTAGTTCAATTTTCTAACTTACTTAGTATACTATATGCGTGTGTTAGTCGCTCAGTCATGTCCAACTCTTTGCAACCCCATGGACTGTAGCCCACCAGGCTCTTCTGATTGTGGAATTCTCCATGCAAGAATACTGGAGTGGATTGCCATTCCCTTCCCCACTTAGTATACTAAATATCATCAAATCTTTCCTAAAGTCACCCTTCTGTTTCATAGTTCAGGCTGCCTGACTATTAAGGAAATAACCACCCATAAGGATACTGATGACATACATTCCTCCACCACTGTCGCCAGACTTTCCAACAAACTCTAGCTATTAAAAAAAGAGAGAGAGAACTTGTGTTATCTGAATGGAAAGTCCAGTGATTCTGTTTCCAGAAGAGCAAATCTGGTTGAGTTGGTAGGAGGAAGCTCTCCCATCAGGCGATGGTAGAGAAATTGTCTGAGCTGGCTAGGTAGAGAATGAAGCTGCAGAAGACTGCTACTAGTTATCAGTGGCAGAAATTAATCCTAAACACAATAGAAAAAAAAAAAAGAAAAAAGAAAAAAAAAAAGACTTACTGGATCATCTGCCAGCAGAGTGAGATACTGATCAAGAACTTGCTTAGAGATGTTATAGCCAACAGGTAGGGATCTGAAGATCTATGGAGCAAAAAGACACAGTGAAAATGAGTTTGGGAACTTAGAACTGGTGACATTGCTGAAATAAAGATGTTTTAACTTTAGATATCACAAGTATAAAAATGTCCCAAAGCACAGCAGCATTGTTGGTAAGAGTAAAAACTGGAAAGAATTCACATGTCCAATAGTAAGGAGTTCATTAAAATACAGTATAGCATGGCCACATTAAGTGGAATGTGATATGGCCATTATAAAGAATGAGATAGATCATGAAAAGGAAGTTTATATATACTGTCATATGAGAGAAGCAAGTTTAGAACAGTTTGCAGAGTATAATCCCTTTTAAAATTTTTGTTAAAAAATATATACCTACATTTAAGTGAGACTATATATAAGAAGTCTGAATAAAGATATGTATCAAAATACTGACAAAGATCTCGGGTTGGGATTATGCAAAACTACATATGTATTTAAACTAGAGTATGTTACATACAAGAAGCACAGATCGTAAGGATTCAGTTTGATGAGTGTTGATAATTTTATATACCCATGTAACTGCCATCTACAAGATACAGCACTTGCCTGCCATTTCTGAAAGTTTGGGGAACTACCACTTTGAAAAACTATATATTTCTAGGGACTTTCCTGGTGGTCCGGTGGCTGAGACTCTGTGCTCCCAAAGCAGGGTGCCCACGTTTGATCCCTGGTCAGGGAACTAGATCCCACATGCTGTGACTAAGAGTGTGCATGCTGCAGTGAAAGATCCTGCATGCTGCAACAGAGATCAAAGATCCCACCTGTAGCAACTAAGACCTGGTGCAGCTAAACAAAGAAATCTTAAAGAAGAACTATAGATCTCTAAAAACAGGTCATATAATTATTTTTGTCATTGGAAAAACATTTGTATTTAAATTTTTGTTATATAATAACTTAAAAAAATTTAAACACTGTAAAAATACAACTATATTTAATATGAATAAATATTGGTATGGTTAAAAAGTAACAATATAAAGTATTTGATATATTAAATATTTTTTATTCAAAACTTAATAAAACATTAAAAAATTAAAATATATATAATATACTGAAAAAACAAATACAAGCAGCCAAATAATATCCTGAGCACTAAGGCTCAGATTCTAAGCATTGAATACTTAGAACAATTAAGAGTAATCTGTACCATATATATATATACAATAAAATACTACTCAGCCATGGATTAACCTAGAGGTTATCACAATAAGTAGAGTAAATCAGAAAGAGAAAGACAAATACTACACAGTATCATTTATATGTGGAATCTAAAATATGACACAAATGAACTTATCTACAAAAAAGAAACAGACTTACAGAGAACAGACTTGTAGTTGCCAAGAGGGAGGTGGGTAGGGGAGGGTTTGGATTGGGAGTTTGGGATAAGCAGATGCAAACTATTACATATAGAATGAATGAACAACAAGGTTTGCTGTATAGCACAGGGAACTATATTCAATATCCTGTGATAAACCAATAAGGAAAAGAACATGAAAAAGCAAAGAATGTGTGTGTGTGTATATGTATATAGATATAGATATAGATATAAAACTGAACCACTTTGCTGTATAGCAGAAATTAATGCAACATTGTAAATCAACTGTACTTCAATAAAATATATTCAAAATGAAAAAAAAAAAGAATTACTTGTACTTTGACTAAAACAGTGGTGTAGGGTTTTAAAGGTTGAATTCCCAAGAGACCAAATATTTCAGTACCTACCACCTGGGGCTAATCACTGTCCCACCTCAAAAGGCAAAAACCCTTTCTTTCAAGGTCCAGACCTTAACCTAATCCCAGGCTCTACGTATAATAATTATAACATCCAAGAGTCTGTCAGAAAACTAGTATAACAAGCATGAAGCTCACCTCGTTGGAAGACAATGGCTGGGTGAAGGGGGCACCAGAGGGAGTGGTGACCTCACTCATCCGGAGCATGGTCCTCACGATCTCACTACTGGTCTAGGTTTGAACAGTGAACTGGAATTCAGAATTCATTCTGCTGTGTGGGCTCTGGCTATATGCCAGTGGCCACATCTGGTAAACAGTGTAATGTTCCTGATAGCCACTGTCCCACCCACTTAGATATCACCTGGTCCATCCTGTTGGCAACTGCGCTGACAATGGCTTGGTCACGGAAGTGCTGGTGGAATCTGTCAAGGTTGGCCTGCCAATAAATCCCATCATCTGGAATGGGCTGAGGAGAAAAGTATTAGAAAGAAACATTTAGATACAATGAAGTTTTCTAGGGAGGAGTTTGGATTTCACTGTTCCTTTTCCTATACAGTAGTGACTAAATTGGTTGGAGGAAAAAACCATTCAATTGTGTGGATTTAGTGAAGTGAAGGTTGCTCAGTTGTGTCTGACTCTATACAGTCCATGGAATTCTCCAGGCCAGAATACTGCAGTGGGTAGCCTTTCCCTTCTCCAGGGGATCTTCCCAACCCAGGGATCAAACCCAAGTCTCCCACATTGCAGGCGGATTCTTTACCAGCTGAGCCTCAAGGGAAGCCCAATCGGAGGTCTACTTTTCTTTATCCTGTCATTACCTTATTTTAGGCTCTAATGTTGACTCACTTGAATGACTGTAAGTAGCCTCCTAACTAATTTTCATTTTTTTTTAATGAACACTATAAAAGAGGATAGTTTGGTTTTCTGTTTTTAATCTTTTTCTTTTTGCACTGTTCTCCCTGTTTCTCATAGAGCTGTGCTTTTCCAGCTTTTGGGGTACAGTCCCCTTGAAGAATCTGAAAAAAGCTATGAGTACTCTATAGGAAAATGTACATATGAACAAGTACAGGTAGACTCTCTGAAATGCATCCATGAAGTTGTACAAGTTATGAACCACTGTACTATTGTAACATTTCTAAAACTTAAATCTAGCTACTTCATTCACCTAAAATTCATCAACTCCCCCTTATCTTCAGGGTGAAGTGTAAACCTCTTAGTCGATCAAAAAATATTTATTGATGTTAGGCCAGTATTCCAGGTACCAGGGTCAAGATATTGTCCTCAAAGAGTTATAGTCTATTGGGAGTGCAAATAATAAATAATTTTATCTACCTTTAAATGCTGTGAAGATGAAATGGGAAAATGTGGTAGAGAATGGAATAGAGAGTGGGCAATGGGGCTCGAGCTCTTAAAAAACAGCATTTGAACTGAGATCGGAATGATGAAAAAGAGGCAACTACATGAAGATCTTGAAGCAGAAGAAATCCTAGGGACGAAAGCCAAAAGACTAGAAAGAGCAAGTATGACATATTTGAGGGACGGAAGGAAGAGCTGAGATTAGAGAGCCTTGTCCCCAGCAGATCATGCAAAGACTTAGTTTATGTAAGGGATAATAATCCATGGTAAAGATCTGGATTTCTTCTAAGAGTAATGGGAAGTTATTAAAGGAGTCAAAAATCAGTGATGGGTTTTTTTTTTAAAAGAACAATTTAGCAAGTCATTTTGGCTCTTATGCAGGTATGAATGTAGGAAGGGAGACCACTTAGGAGAGCGCTGGTGAAATCTTGACTACAGTGATAGTGGTGTGGACTAAGGTGACTGGGAATGGTAAGAAACAGTCAGATTTGAATTGATTTTAGAAATTGGGTTGACAGGTTTTACTGTGAGGTCAGATGGCTCCCAGGACTTTGGTCTAAGCAAATGGTATCCTAGGTGGTTGGTCTTGGTGATGTTCCTAAGATGAGGAAAGCTTAGGAGGGAGTAGATAGCTAGGAATGAGAAATCAATTACTCTGTTTTAGTCATACTACTTTTGGGATGCTTATTAGACATCTTTATAGGGATGCTGAGAAGGCATTTGAAGGTAAGAGCTCAGGTCTACACATATCTTTCTAGACTCATTTGTGGCCACTTATCCCTGTGGGTCTCTACAGTCCAGCCACAGTGATCAATTTAAACTTTTTCTAGGCCCTTTATTTGTGCATAAGCTACTACCTCTGTCCAATGAGGTTAAGCCTCAGAAGGGAGACAGTAATGGAAGTATAGAGACAGTAATGGAGTGCCCTCTTTGTTAGTCTGTCCCTGGCCAACATTTGATCAAGTTCATAATCCCACTACTTCTCAACCCAAGAACCTTGAAGCTCTTCAGGGCTTGGTATCTCAGTGCTCTTCCTGGCTGGCCTCAGGGTGAGGACTCCAAGTCCAGAAGCATCATTACCTCTTTGTTATCTGTGGTCTGTTTTGGTCTCTTGGCCTTGGGCTCCCCAGTAGCATCTTCGTCAGACGATCTCCTCCTTTTACCTTTCCCTGCCAAACAGAACAGGCGCACTGATAGGCTACATCTCCTATGATGACAGGAAATTGTGGAAGGTGACAGGTGTCGCTATCCCAAAGACCTCTGTAGTGGCCTCTAGGCCAGAGATGTTGAGGAGACGGAGGAACTACAAGAAATTCAAGTTAATGATGAAGTCATCTGAAACTCAACGTGTTCAAAAAGAAACTCATAGTCTCTCTCCCTCAAATTGCTCCTGTTCCAAGGCTTCCTTTCACAGTGAATGGTACGCTCATCCTTCCATGTACGCCAGCCAGGTGTCATTCTTGATTTCTGTTTTCCTCATCCCTTCTATGCCTAATTATTCACTGGTTTGTCTACATTTACCTTTGCCCCCTCCTTTCTGCAGACAGAAACGTATTTTTAAAATGCAAATTAGATGATGTTACTTCCTCTAAAATCCTTTAGTAGTTTCCCTTCACATCTGCGATAAAGAACAAGCGCTCTATGAGATCTTGCATGATCTATTCCCTGCCTGTCTCTCTAACCTTATCGTATGGCTCTCTTGCCTTTGCTCTCTATGCTTTAACTACACTGATCTTCTTTTAATTCCTCAAATATACTTTTTTTTCTCTCACTACATACAATTCCTTTTGCCAAAAATGCTTATCCTCTGTACCTCTTCACACCTTACCTCACTGACTGGCTCCTACTTCTGCTTAAAATCTTGGTTCAAATGCCATTTTCTCAAAGAAGCATGTGCCCTAAACTCCCAGGTAAATCTGGTCCCCTGTTATATATTTTCATAACACTCCTCACACTTTTCATACTTTCTCTTCACAGTACTAATCACAGTTTGTTAGTTATATATCCATGAGACTATCTGATTAATGTAAGCTTCCTATACTAGACTCAAGCTCCATAAGGGCAGGGACTATAATGTTTTTTTCATCACTTTATACCACAGTATCTGGCATAGAGCAAATCCTTGGTAATTGCTTCATTGATTAAGTCATTCATTTAACAATCACTATGAAACTTTCATGAAAGAATCGACAATCAGGGCAAGTCACAGATCTCGGGGTCAAAATTCCTTACCTATCAAGCTCAGTTTAGGAACCAGGTACATGTCCTTTTCACTGACGACAAGAGTGGGGGCAGGTGGTGGTGGCCCAGTATCTGAATTCTCAGTGGCAGGCACCAAGGGGCAACGCTGCACAAAGTGTGTGTCCACTAGTCGCACAAATGTGTTTGATACCTCAGCATAGTCCATGGTCTTGCCATCTGTATGACAGGAGGAAACAGGCAAATGAGACGGCCTCAGGTAGCTAAGGGTTCACTCCTGCATCCAGTCAACCTATGCTTTTGTTAACAGCTGTGGATACAGTACTGACCCTCCATAGTCTCTGTGAGCCTATCTGCTACTTTCTTCACGACAGCTGACATTGTCATTTTGCCATTCAACAACAGCTCCTCAACAATGAGCTCTCCAGTGTCACTGTACAGTGTTTTGGCGGTATAGATGTACCGGGGATACCTAAGCATTCGCAACACCCGGTTGCATTGGGCTTCATACTCCACCACTCCACGTTTGTGCACTTGATATATCACCAAGTTGTGCTGGATGAGGACACAAAGGGCTTTTTTAACCTAGAGAGGATACAAAAGAAAGAGAAGAAAAGTCTGAAGATGCAGTTCATTATTGCTGGCAAGTTTTGTCTAACAGTTTCCTAAACATCAAGAGACAGCTGCAAATTGCTCCCTCTCTCCATTGGAATAGTTAGTAAGAATCGAATGTCAGTGGAAAAAATCAGGACGATTCCTTACTATGATGTTCATATTTCCTCCAATCTTTATCTTTCAAAGTATAGTTTACTTCCCCTCTATTATTCTAATTCCTAAAATGTAGTACTGAGATTAATAGACTCATTATGAATAAATGAAGTATGGGACAGGAGGAGCAAAGATTTGCCTAAGAAGCCACAAGGAGCCAGAAGACTTTGAGAAGCAGAACCCTGGGCCCTATGTCTCATTCTCTCTCTCCTCTCAAATAACACCCTTCTGATCCTAGGGCAGACTTTGCTCTTTTCCATTTTGTGGGGTTATCCAGTCTCTTATTCATGTCTGACTCTTTGCAACTCTATGGACTGCAGCACACGAGGCTCCTCTGTCCTTGTGGGGCAGGCAGTAACAATATTCAAGGGTAGGTAAAAGAAATTAATGAAATGAAAGCAAATTGATGTGATCCAAACATACCTGATCCAGTGATGTTCCTGTGTCATGGGCAATAACTCTTAGGGGCTGGCTGCCAGTTCTGATTAGGTGGACTCCAATTTTTTCTACAATCTCTCCAAAATGCTCTTGCAGCAACAAAGAACACAGTTTAATTTCTGCTTGAGTCATTACACTGAGGAGTCTCAGAGCTAGGAAAAAAACAGGAAGTTTTTCTTTTATTTTGGGAGCAGAATTGCTGAATGTAAATTCATGTTCTTTCTAGATGTCAATGTGACAGTAGATATACCAAAAGCCTTAAAATCTTGCATATCTTTGACGTAATTCTTTTGTTTTGGCTATTCTGTTCCAAGGGAATGATAAAAATATGTCACATTAGAATACTGATATTCTAGGAACCTAGTAAGTGATTATTTCAATAAATTATGGTATATGCGTACAATGGAATTCTATGTCAACATTCACAATACAGTATGTATTAGTGTAGAAAATTATTCATTAAGTGAAAGATGAAGGTTACAAAGCAAAATGTAGAGGAAAGTTCAATTATTGTGAAAAACCCCCCACATGCATGCATCAAAAAAGAAGACTGGAAACCTAGGTATATGAGATTTATCTTTATGGGATCATATATGATTCTAATTTTCTTGAAAGATTGGGTGTAGATGGTTTTGCGATCTATCACAGACCTTAGATTCTATACTTCATTGTTTCACTCCTATTGGGAGTGAACAGGCAATGACAACTTTGCAAAGTAAGTCAGGAGGTAAATGATAGCTTCTCAACAGGGTGTTTCAGATAGAGATGAAGTATGTTGTTAGCAGGGCAGTATTTAATTTTGAAATTTCGATTTCTTGACTAAGTAGACACAAAAAGAAACAGACATGGTTGACTATATAATCACAAGTGCTATCAAACACTGGTTTGTTCATTTATTTCTCTCAATCCCTCAGAAGCCAACCAAGAGTATGCCTTTCAGCTTCACTATTTCCATCCACAGGTCTTTGGGGACACATCCCCAGACCCTCTGCCATCCTCGAAAAGGATTTCTAGGGAGCCTGGCTCCTGGCTCTTCACCCCCTTCCCGCTGGTTCCGGTTCCGGAGTGGATCCCCGGGTCCAGAGACAGGGCCGCCTCGTTCAGACCGCATTCTCCACTAACCTCTGGGTCAATGCAACGTAACGCCGCCGAGCTCCCCACAACTGCTTTGTGAGGTTCCCGCTGGCCGCCCGGGCAGAGGGGGAGCCCAAGGTCCTTTCGCGCAGGAGCACGGGCACCGACGACGACCGGCGAAGAGGAAAAACGTGTGCCGATCTGCCCCAGCGTTTCGGTGGTTTCCGGAGGCGCTCTTTCCTTCTTCTCGCTGGGAGTTTGGAGGACCGGCGAGGGGCTGTTTGAGAAGCCGGCCGGCGGGCGGCGGCGGGCGGACTCCTTCCTGCGCCTCTTTAGTTCTGGGAGGCGGGCCACGGGGTCAGCAGCCGCGCCACCGCCTCTGTGGGCCGGGCGGACTCACGTGACTCGCGCGGGCTCTGGAGAGGCTGGCAGCACTGAGGAAGCGGCGGCGGCGGCGGCAGAGGAGGCGACAGCAGCCGGGAGCCAGCGGCCTGGCGAAAGACCGGCCGGCTGCCCTCTCGGACAGCCGTGGCGAAAGAGAAAAATGGCGGAGGCTTCGGCGGCCGGGGCCGGCGCGGGCTCTGCGGTTGCCGCGCACCGGTTTTTCTGCCACTTTTGCAAGGGCGAGGTCAGCCCCAAACTACCGGTAAGAACCTGGTTCCTCTGCGCTCGGGCATTGGGCCGGATTCCTCTCCCAGATAGCCTGGAGTGGGGGTTAAGCTTCCCACACAACCCCGATTCACCTGACATCGGTCTCTCAAGTACCCTGCTGCCCGGGCGTCTCGGCCCAGGCTCCGCAACTCTCGCTCGGATGTTCCACCTGCCCCTCACTTTCTCTCCCCTCTTGACCAGCTCCTCCCATCCCCCTCCCCCCGCGGTCCATTTTTAATTATTTTGGCCTTCTTTAGCAAGTTCTCTTCTGACACGTCGTCCCCTATTTTCATGCACTCTTCTTCATCTTGTCTCCTTCCCACGATGACCTCTCTTTTCCTGCATTCGATATTCTTTCCGCTGTTGCCTCTCACCTTTATTCCTTTTCCACTTTTTACCAGATCCTCCCCCTTCCCTCTCCTTATTAAAGCAGAATAACGGATTGCTGAGAATTGTCCTTATTCGGTCGTCCCTAGGAAAGGAAGGAAGAAAACACGGAGAGAAAAAGAGGGTTGGAAGGTAACTGGGATGGAGAGGGGGCTTTTGCTCTTCAGGGGTTTCCAATATTCTTCTGAAAGTGAAAACAGCAGTGTGCTAATGACTTGCAGACTGCCTCCGCTCCCTACCACTATTGAAGGAAATGGCTTTAGGAAGAAGGCAGAACATATTGTTTCAACTTGCTTATTTTGATTGTCATGCTGCCAGTGTCTTTAGCACCACCTGCCTTACTCACCCTTCCTCCTCTGGTTCTCTCTCTCTTCGCTTAATAAAAAAGATCTAGGACAGAATGCTGGGGACTGCATCATCTAATGTAAAATTGGTTTTCACTACTCTCTGCCAGATTTTGTTAGTCCCTAGAGAGGTAGTGCTATGGCTGTGAAAAAAAGTGCTTCTGCAGCAAGCTCGCCCGCTAAACACCCAAACCACACAGGCTTTTTTGGCTTGGGCTATATCTACCACAGGGAGACCCACCAGGATGAATGTTAATCCTGCCTTTGGCCAGTCATCTTTAGCTAGTTAGGATTGTTTTTCTCCTTAGAAGTATCAGTATTCAGCCTTAAATCAGGGTTCCTAACAACTTCCCTCAGTGTTTACAGCGTCTCTGATAAAAACTGTAAGAAAGCCTACTAAAGTGTGTCTGTGTATCTTATTTCTTAGAAACACCAATGGAGGCCAGGGAAAAAGTGCCTAAAGGTATATAGCCTTTTTGCCTAAAGGTTGTGCTTTTTCAGGCTCTTATAGCATTTTCTTTCTTCACTATTTGCCCCACTCCCAATTTTGTAGTCATAGTTTCATCTACATGCTGTTTTAGTTTTGCTGCTTTTTGGCTGTGTCTAATTTTTGCCATACTGCTCCTTACTGCTAATCTCGATCTATCTATCTCAACTTTGTGTGTTTTGATTTGGATCCTCTCAGATAAGACAAATTTCTTTTAGAAAGGAGATACGAAGAAATGAGGGGGAAATCGTGAAGGGAATTTTATTTTTTATTTTTTTCCTGGAGAAGTTTAATAACATGTATACCTCCCATATACAGGGGAGATGCCAGGGAAAACTGAATCTCTCCCTGAAATGACTGTAAAGCCATCCCTAGAAACAGAAGACTTTGGGGAAGTGGGGAAACCAGTTTTGGCAGATTATCGTGCAAACAACGGTAAACAAGCATGATTGTTTGCAGATTTAAATCAGGACTTCTCCACTGATAAGAATTGAGATTTCATTATCCTTCTATTTCTGGTGCAAAGAGGGACAAACCCTTACAAATGGAGATTTCTCTGTTGTAAGTATTCTTCACAAAAGGGCAATGGCTACTCAGTTTTTTTTGAGATTTTAGAATGAAAATATTATTCAGTGGTATTGTTAGGTTTCAAAAAAGTCTTCATTCTAGAAGTGAATAATGATTTACGAATTTTCTTTTTTTTATTAAAAATGATTCCCTGTTTACAGTGAAAATGGTTTTAGTAAAATTTAGTGAATACTAAACTTGGATTTTATTTTTAAATTAATTAAATTTTTTGGAGAAGGAAACAGTGGCTTTATTACTTTACCAGGCAAAGGGGGATAGTAGGCTAGTGCCTCAAGAACTGTGCCCTCCTCCCTGGCGAGTTGTTGTTCAGTCACTAAGTCCTGTCGACTGTTTGCGACCCTGTGGACTGCAGCACTCCAGGCTTCCCTGTCTTTCACCATTTCCTGGAGTTTGCTCAAATTCAGGTCCATTGAGTCAGTGATGCCATCCTACCATCTCATGCTCTGTTGCCCCCTTCTCATCTTGCCCTCAGTTTTTCCTCGCATCAGGGTCTTTTCCAGTGAGTTGGCTGTTTTCATCAGGTGGCCAAAGTATTGGAGTGTCAGTTTCAGCATCACTCTTTTCCAAGGATATTCAGGGCGATTTCCTTTAGGATTGACTGGTTTGATCTTGCTGTCCAGGGGGTTCTAGAGTCTTCTCTAGCACCACAGTTTGAAAGCATCAGTTCTTCTCTTAGCCTTCTTTATGGTCCAACTCTCACATCCGTACACGACTACTGGGAAAACCATAGCTCTAATCATATGGACCTTTGTCGGCAAAGTGATTTCTCTGCTTTTTAATAACACTATGTTTTTCTTCCGTATTAAAGACGGAAGTCTTTCTTCTGTCACAGCTTTTCTTCTAAGGAGCAACCGTCTTTTAATTTCATGGCTGAAGTCACCATCTGTAGTGATTTTGGAGCCCAAGAAAATAAAGTCTGTCACTGTTTCCATTTTTTCCCCATCTATTTGCCATGAAATGATGGGACTGGATGCCTTGATCTTCGTTTTTTGAATGTTGAGTTTCAAGCCAGCTTTTTCCCTGGTGAGTAGGGAGAGGTTATGTAGTTGCTGCTGCTGCTGAGTCGCTTCAGTTGTGTCTGACTTTGTGCGACCCCATAGACAGCAGCCCAGCAGGCTCCCCGGTCCCTGGGATTCTCCAGGCAAGAACACTGGAGTGGGTTGCCATTTCCTTCTCCAATGCATGAAAGTGAAAAGTGAAAGTGAAGTTGCTCAGTCGTGTCCAACTCTTCGTGACCGCGTGGACTGCAGTCTACCAGGCTCCTCCGTCCATGGGATTTTCCAGACAAGAGTACTGGGGTGGGGTGCCATTGCCTTCTCCGTTATATAGTTAGGCAGGGGTATATGATAAGGATCAAGGCAGTAACAGTCTTGCATTCTTCTGCTTGGCATCAAGCTGAGAGTGAACAGAGAAGGGTCCAGAGGCCTATAAACAAGTGCATCCAGGAAGCCACTGATAGCGTAAGAGGAAAGGAGAGGCAGATCACTTAGGCTGGGGTCTGAGTCAGGGAAGGTTTCTTGGAGGCATTCCAGCCTAGAAGAATCAAGACAAGTGGACAGAGATGGGTCAGTATATTCCAAGTGGCCAGCATGATTGGCGCTTAGGCAAAAGCAGAGTGATTCATGCGCTCTATCCTTCTTCAGGTCTGCTTCCTCTTGCCAATTTTCCTCTGATTGGCATTGGGTGAACTGAGCCTTACAGCTGTCTTCTTTGCCGGCCCCAGATGAGTTAGGGAGGGGGAGGGTGAGTCCTCCTCTAAACTTGGATTTTAAAATAAAGGATTTTGATTATATGGTCTGAAGCCCTAGTATTTCAAGTTTATATTAAATATCATTGGGTAAATTGGTATTGTATTTTTTTGATCATCAGATGACAGAGGAAATACTGCCTCACCTGTCTATCCATTGAGAGATACTGTGAAGCCAAGACTAATGGAGTTAAGTATGGAACACTGAGAGATGCCCCTGAAGGGTGACTGGGTGGTGCCACAGAGGACTGTGTCATGCAACTGTACTCCATACTGTCCTCTCCCATTTTTAAATCAAGGTCAGGGAATATTACCTTATGAGATTAAATTCTGTAGAGTCATTGAACAGGTGAGATAAATCATGCAGAGTAAACAACTTTTAGTATTGATGAAACTAGGGTGGTTCCTAAGTGTTTTATAGAGATCAGAGTATCCAAACCCAGAGAGACCAGTCTCATTAAGGACTGCAAGTGTGTTACTCACCTCTGAGGCTTTGCCTGAAGAAAGTAGCCAACTTCTCTCCCTCTTCCGTCTCTGTATTATATCACCTTTGGACTAATAAAATGTCATCCTTATCAATAAATAATATTACCTAATTTGTTTGTTTACCAGGTACTATACAGATCATTGTTATTGTGTTATACTTGTAATGACTCTAATACAGGAAAACTTTCTAATCACCCTGTAAGAGAAGCTAAAAAGTAGGCTTCTTAAAGACTGTGATTCTTAAAACTCTTAAGTTCCCTGTCCTTGCTTTTTATTTTTTTTAAATTTACTTATTTATTTTTGGTTGCAATGGTCTTTGTTGCTGTGTGTGGGCATTCTCTAGTTGTGGTGAGCAGGGCCTACTCTTCGTTGGGGTGCATGGGCTTCTCATTGTGGTGGCTTGTTGCAGAGCACAGGCTCTAGGCGCATGGGCCTGGTAGTAGTGGCCCAGGGGCTCAGTACTTGTGGCGAATGGACTTTTGTTGCTCTGTGACATGGAATTTTCTTGGACCAGGGATCCAAACCGTGTCCCCTGCCTTGACAGGCAAATTCCTATCCACTGTACCACCAGGGAAGTCAGACCTAGAGTTTTAAAAGTGCATGATTCTTAGGAAAATCCTAGAATGGTGTCTTAAGTAGTATTAGTAGTTTTGTTGAACTGGAGGAAGGAATTAGTGATTTGAGCTGGATTTTATAGGTTTTAATTATTTAGATTTCTTAAATTCTGCTGTTGGTGACTTACCATCTAAAAAGTCTGCTTGATTATCTAGCGTCTTTCTGTGCTTTATAGCAGTTGCTTATTAAATGTCTCTTGAAATATTCTGAGTTGAATTGTTGTTTAGCTGCTAAGTTGTGTCTGACTCTTTTGTGACCCCACAGACTATAGCCTGCCAGGTTCCTCTGTCCATGGGATTTCCCAGGCAAGAATACTGACTTGGGTTGCCATTTCCTTCTCAAGGGGATCTTCCTGACCCAGGGATCGAACCTGCATCTTCTGCATTGGCAGGCAGATTCTTTACTGCTGAACCACCAGGAAGCAAGCCCTTGAGTTGAATACCCAATAGTTCTTTTTAAAAAGTAGTGGTGTTAATGGTATGAGATCTTTATCTAAAAGGCTTCGGTGGAACAAAATGCAGGCGCTGCCATGCAAAGTTTGAACATAACAGTGTCAGTAATTATAGTCCCTGCAAGGAGCTAGAAGAAAGACATATGTGTTCTTATGGGTAGAAGGCTAGTTCTAGTCTTGAAATTCTGCTGATAAATTGACTTTTATATATCTTGGGGAAATCTTGGGATTTTTTTTTCGATATGAGGAAGAACAAAAACCTTAAAGTTAAACTCACCACAGGTGAAATTCCTTATATTTTTAAGGGGAAGTAACACTTTTTGGTTGCTAATACTTTTTGTTTCTGTATGTTTACTTGGCTTTTTATGACCTTTGCTTACATTAAGGGAGAGGATGCTGAGGTCTCTCAGACAGCCATCATATCAGAAGAGGAAAAACCATGTGGATTGTTTCTTATTCTCTCTAGTCAGATTGGAAGGGTCTGAGAATAAGAAGCCTGTGAATGCTGACTTCTTTTCATCTCTCCACAGCTTAATGTTGATTATTAAAGGATATAATGTAGAGCAGTGGTTCTCAACTGGGGGCAGTTTTGCTTTTTAGGAGGAAATTTGGCAATGTCTGTAGGTCTTTTCTACAGCAGGATTGTTGTCACAACTGCGGGAAAGGGAGGGTTGTTGCTGGCATCTAGTGGATAGAGGCTAGGGATGCTGCTAAACCTGCTTCAGTGAACAGGACAGCCCCCACAGCAAAAAGTTATTGGGCCCAAAATGTTAAGAGCACTGTGGTTCAGGAACCCAGGTGTAGAAGGATAAAAGGATAGTCATTGTCTTGTGTCACTGGTGCTGAAGGTTTTGTCCTGGGGTAGCTTTGATTTCTAATTTTGGAATCCTGTTGAGAATTTTCAGTGAGATAAAGTTGAGATAATTTTAACCAAAGCCCTGATGGGAGGGATTGTTTAGAAGGTAGTTAAGAGGCATTCTATTATAGCAGTATCTCTTGGGGTCGCTTTCTCTCCTTGTGGTTACTGAGACCAGAGGAATTGGATCACGCCTCTCAAGTTACACACTGTGGGGCAACTTCTAAAAGTATCCAGATTTTTTTTCTCAGTTGGAAATTAATTGAAGTAGTAACACAACACGTAACTTAGTAAGACATCTGGAAATTCCAGTTTGAAAACAAAGTAGAAAGCAGACACCAAGTCTAACTTTTAGTTTTTCTATAGCTCATCTTTGCATTAATTAAGCATTACTTTCTCTGTTTCTCTTAATGTTCTTTAAAGTTTTCATGAGCTTAGGAGATTTTGTGCTTAAAATTTTAGTTTCCCCAAACTCTTGGTCGAGTTGGTGAACTGAAGTTATCAAGCCTTGTTCTAATACTGTTTGTTCATGGGGTTGAAGTTGAGTCATCTGACCCTCTCAGTTTGTCTTGGTGTATCCCACTGTAAAATAATACTGAGGTGTGCCTATTGAAAGCTTGAGTGGGCATTCAGAGAAATGGGGATATGTAATCTTTGATTGAAAGGTTGTGTAGGAATGAGCAGTCCTTATTTGTAGAGAAATAAGGCCTTTACCATAGCAGAAACATTTTAGGTGGTTCTTATAGTTTCACATAAAGAAGTTTAGGTTAGATTCTGAAAGATTTTTTTGAAATCTTTTTTTTTTTTAAGTTCAGTTGTTATTTCGGAGTTCCTTAGAGATATACAGATACATGTATAATAAATAGAAGTGACTGGTGATTTTAAACCAGGCACACTTTTCTTGTATGTTAAATAGATTGCCCAGCCTCCTTGATGAGTTCAACAGGTATCACAGGAAGTAGGCAAGGTATCCTATATTCACCTACTTGCCACTCACTTTGATGCTGTGCAGATCTGAACCTAAACTACTGTCATTTTGATTGCTGATATAGTGTGAAAACTATAATTGTACATTTACTTTTTGTTTAATAACATGTAAAAGGTAAACTCAGCAAATTAGCTTTTACTGCTGTTTTTAGTTTGCGTATTTATGATTTAGAAGTGTTTGGAAGTAATATTCACAAATAAGAATAATGAAAGTGTTTAATTCCCTAAATTTTTCAACCTTATTTTGCTGATCATTAAAATTATTGGCTTATTATTATTCTGTGCCAAATGTAGGTGCTAATTCAGTTAGGGAGACTTGTTTTAATAATATACTGGCATTTTGGTTCTTTTTTATTTGTTTTTGAAATGGAAAATTTTATTTGGGCCAAACTGAGGATTTTAACCCTGGAACAGCCTCTTAGAAAGCTTTGAGAACTGTTCCTTGCTAGCATTTTGTTTTAGCATACAATCTGTATTCGATGAGCAGATTCAGAGTTCCCAAGGTTTTTAATCAGGTTAGCAATGTAACGTTGGTCTTTTTCGTCTTGCAACACTAGTGCTATAAAAGGATTCCAGAAATCTGTTACTGAGTGTGAATTAGCTCTGAACTTAAGTATGAAGTGATTGTCCCTGTGGCTGTTGTTCAGAAAGAAAACCAGTTTACAAAAACAAAAATCCACCATCAGGCCACAGTTTTTTAGTATTATACAAAGATACCTATACAATTTAAATATTTGGAGAGCTGTGATTGAGTTCCAGGCCATTAGAACTGCCTTTATTTATGGTCTTATTCCCTAAGAATAGTAACATTCACAACCTTCATCATTTTGTTCCTTCATTCCAGACCTGAAAGGTTGACATAATCAGGGATTCCAAACAGGAATGTATAATCAACCAACTTTCTTTGGTTCATTGTGTAACAAGGCAGAAAATCAGGTCAGGAGACAAAGTGTTACTTGATATAATTTGATCAGGTGGACAAGAAGCCAGATTTTCTAAAGAAAAAAAAAATGACTAAACTACAAGAATTATCAGAGATAAAGTTAACACAGTGTAGCCAGAAAGGGTTTAGTTATAGTGTTCTTTGCTTGCTTACAGTAAAGGCAGCAAGAAGGGGAACAACTCAGTGGCATAGATATAAAATGGTAAATGATCCTAAAAGTTTGCCCTTAGTTCTATCATGTACCACCATAGTCTGAGGGAAAAGTTTGTCTTACATTCAGTTTAAGCTGATAGACTCTTCTTACTTAAACTGACAACCTTCATTCATTCAGCAATTATATTCTAAGCTCTACATTCTAAGCATTGTGCAGAAAGAAAAGCATACTTGGTGGGGAAAGAAAAATAACCTGGGATTAAAAGTCACTGAAATCATGTACAAAGTTTATGTTCTAATAGTAAAATTCCACTTAGGGAAGTAAAGACATATAAAACAAACTTCTGTGAATATCCTAATCTTAAGTATGGTGGTTGTTCAGTTGTTAGGTTGTGTTCTCTTTCACAGCCCCATGGACTGTAGCCAGCAAGGCTTCTCTGTCCATGGGATTTCTGAGGCAGGAATACTGGAGTGGTTGCCATTTCCTTCTTGAGGGGATCTTCCCGACCCAGGGATAAAACTGGCATCTCCTGCTTGGCAGGTGGATTCTTTACCACTGAGCCACCTGGGAAGCCCCCAGATCTTCAGTATTAACCTCAATATAAGAATTGAATGAATGAGACTTCTTGTTTGCCTGAAGGAGAGTTAGAGGAGACAAGTAAATGAAGACAACATCTGTGCTCTAGTTTTATAGATGGAGAAACAGGTCTTCCCAAAGACCATGAACTGGTGGAACTGGGAATAGAATCCAGAAGTTCTGTTACCGACCTGGGTCTGTGGACTCATTAAAATTGATAAGAGGCCAGATGAGAAGTTCAGGAAAGGCTTTACTGGGACTTGCGCTTCAAGTAAGAAACAGATGCCCTTGTTCGTCTTCTGAGGTGAGGTGAGCTGGTGGTTCCTTAAATGAGGTAAGGGTAGGGGTGGATGGGTGGCTTGGGCAGGAAGCATAGTTTAGGTGGTCTGCCCACCTCAGGTGATGCTGTGTGCAGGTACCATGTGCTTTTGTTCCCAACACCGCCTACATCTCCGAAAAGTCAGTTTGTGGCCTTTTTGTATCTTACTGTTCATAATTGCCCCAACTGCTTGTTTATGGAATTACTTCTCAGTTCAGTCGCTTAGTCGTGTCTGACTCTTTGCGACCCCATGGACTGCAGCATGCCAGGCCTTCCTGTCCATCACCAACTCCCAGAGCTTGCTCAAACTCCTGTCCATCGAGTCGGTGATGCCATCCAACCATCTCATCCTCTGTCGTCCCCTCCTCCTCCTGCCTTCAATCTTTCCTCGCATCATGCTCTTTTCCAAAGAGTCAGTTCTTCGAATTAGGTGGCCAAAGTAGTGGAGCTTCAGTTTCAGCACCAGTCCTTCCAATGAATATTCAGGACTGATTTTCTTTAGGATTGACTGGTTGGATCTCCTTGCAGTCCAAGGGACTCTCAAGAGTCTTTGCCAACTCCACAGTTCAAAAGCATCAATTCTTCAGTGCTCAGCTTTCTTCATAGTCCAACTCTCACATCCATACATGACTGCTGGAAAAACCATAGCTTTGACGAGACAGACCTTTGTCAGCAAAGTAATGTCTCTGCTTTTAATATGCTGTCTAGGTTTGTCATAACTTCTCTTCCAAGGAGCAAGTGTCTTTTAATTTCATGGCTGCAGTCACCATCTGCAGTGATTTTGGAGCCTAAGAAAATAAAGTCTCCCACTGTTTCCATTGTTTCCCTATCTATTTGCCATGAAGTGATGGGACCGGATGCCATGATGATAATTTTTTGAATGTTGAGTTTTAAGCCAGCTTTTTCACTCTCCTCTTTCACTTTCATCAAGAGGCTCTTCAGTTCCTCTTCACTTTCTGCCATAAGGGTGGTGTCATCTGCATATCTGAGGTTATTGATATCTCTCCCGGCAATCTTGATTCCAGCTTGTGCTTCATCTAGGCCGGTATTTCACGTGATGATTTCTGCATATAAGTTAAGTAAACAGGGTGACAATATACAGCCTTGACATACTCCTTTCCCAATTTGGAACCAGTCTGTTGTTCCATGTCCAGTTCTAACTGTTGCTTCTTGACCTGCATAAAGATTTCTCAGGAGACAGGTAAGGTGGTCTGGTATTCCCATCTCTTGAAAAATTTTCCACAGTTTCTTGTGATCCACACAGTCAAAGGCTTTGATGTAATCAATAAAACAGATGTTTTTCTGAAACTCTTGCTTTTAGTTCCTTAGTTTGTCCAGGTGTAAGCACTCCAGTAAAGGGTCCCAAGTCTCAGCCTATTTCAGATCTATTAACTTTGTTTTGGGGTTCACTTGATGCAAAAACAAGACTGGGAGCTGACTGTGGCTCAGATCATGAACTCCTTATTGCCAAATGCAGACTTAAATTGAAGAAAGTAGGGAAAACCACTAGACCATTCAGGTATGACCTAAATGAAATCCCTTATGATTATACAGTGGAAGTGAGAAATAGATTTAAGGGACTATATCTGATAGACAGAGTGCTGATGAACTATGGATGGAGGTTCGTGACATTGTACAGGAGACAGGGATCAAGACCATCCCCATGGAAAAGAAATG
>NW_011493897.1:1216989-1238985 GCF_000754665.1 Bison bison bison | reverse complement strand
CCTCAGCAATCAATGCAAATAAATAGAGGAAAACAACAGAGTGGGAAAGACTAGAGATCTCTTCAAGAAAGTTAGAGCTACCAAGGGAACATTTCAAGCAAAGATGGGCTCAATAAAGGACAGAAATGGTATGGACCTAACAGAAGCAGAGATATTAAGAGGTGGCAAGAATACACAGAAGAACTGTACAAAAAAGGTCTTCATGACCCAGATAGTCATGATGCTGTGATCACTCACCTAGAGCCAGACGTCCTGGAATGTGAAGTCAAGTGGGCCTTAGAAAGCATCACTACGAACAAAGCTAGTGGAGGTGATGGAATTCCAGTTGAGCTATTTCAAATCCTGAAAGATGATGCTGTGAAAGTGCTGCACTCAATATGCCAGCAAATTTGGAAAACTCAGCAGTGGCCACAGGACTGGAAAAGGTCAGTTTTCATTCCAATCCCAAAGAAAGGCAATGCCAAAGAATGCTCAAACTACCGCACAATTGCACTCATCTCACACGCTAGTAAAGTAATGCTCAAAATTCTCCAAGCCAGGCTTCAGCAATACATGAACCATGGACTTCCACGTGTTCAAGCTGGTTTTAGATAAGGCAGAGGAACCAGAGATCAGATTGCCAACATCCGCTGGATCATGGAAAAAGCAAGAGAGTTCCAGAAAAACATCTATTTCTGCTTTATTGACTATGCCAACGCCTTGGACTGTGTGGATCACAATAAACTGTAGAAAATTCTGAAAGAGATGGGAATACCAGACCACCTGACCTGCCTCTTGAGAAACCTATATGCAGGTCAGGAAGCAACAGTTAGAACTGGACATGGAACAACAGACTGGTTCCAAATAGGAAAAGGAGTACATCAAGGCTGTATATTGTCACCCTGCTTATTTAACTTTTGTGTAGAGTACATCATGAGAAACGCTGGGCTGGAAGAAGCACAAGCTGGAATCAAGATTGCCGGGAGAAATATCAGTAACCTCAGATATGCAGATGACACCACTCTTATGGCAGAAAGCCAAGAGGAACTGAAAAGTCTCTTGATGAAAGTGAAAGAGGAGAGTGAAACAGTTGGCTTAAAGCTCAACAATCAGAAAACTAAGATCATGGAATCTGGTCCCATCACTTCATGGGAAATAGATGGGGAAACAGTGGAAACAGTGTCAGACTTTATTTTTTGGGCTCCGAAATCACTGCAGATGGTGATTGCAGCCATGAAATTAAAAGACACTTGCTCCTTGGAAGAAAAGCTATGACCAACCTAGACAGCATATTAAAAAGCAGAGACATTACTTTGCCAACAAAGGTCTGTCTCGTCAAAGCTGTGGTTTTTCCAGCAGTCATGTATGGATGTGAGAGTTGGACTGTGAAGAAAGCTGAGCACTGAAGAATTGATGCTTTTGAACTGTGATGTTGGAGAAGACTGTTGAGAGTCCCTTGGACTGCAAGGAGATCCAACCAAGTCCATTCTAAAGAAGATCAGTCCTGGGTGTTCTTTGGAAGGACTGATGCTGAAGCTGAAACTCCAACACTTTGGCCACTTAATGTGAAGAGTTGACTCATTGGAAGACCCTGATGCTGAGAGGGATTGGGGGCAGGAGGAGAAGGGGACGACAGAGGATGAGATGGCTGGATGGCATCACCAACTCGATGGACGTGAGTTAGAGTGAACTCCGGGAGTTGGTGATGGACAGGGAGGCCTGGCGTGCCGCGATTCATGGGGTCGCAAAGAGTCGGACACCACTGAACGACTGAACTGAACTGATGCTTTCAAACGGCAGAAAGTGTAACCTGGATTGTAAAAGAATAATTATAGGAGATTATAGAAAACTTAAGGGCTTCCCTGGTAGTTCAGCTGGTAAAGAATCTGCCTGCTGTTCAGGAGACCCCATTTTCATTCCTGGGTTGGGAAGATCCGCTGGAGAAGGGAGAGGCTATCCACTCCAGTATTCTTGGGCTTTCCTGGTGGCTCAGATGGTAAAGAATGTGCCTGCAATGCGGGAGACCTGGGTTTGATCCCTGGGTTGGGAAGATCCTCTGTAGAAGGGAATGGCTATCGACTCCAGTATTCTGGCCTGAAGAATTCCACGGACTATATATAGTACATGGGGTCACAGAGTCAGACATGACTGAGTGACTTTCACTTTCTCTATGAGAAAAGCAGTGTGGTTGATGTTAGAGATGTAAGTTGACATGAAATTCATGGTGTGGTGGGTTCTAGCCTAGGCAGAAACTGTGGTGTGTTTCAAACAGCTTGTGTTCCTAATCCTTCTAATTAGGATTTTCTGAATAATTTGCCTTGTGATACTCTAGAAAATATGACGGAGAAGGTGATGGCACCCCACTCCAGTACTCTTGCCTGGAAAATGCCATGGACGGAGGAACCTGGTAGGCTGCAGTCCATGTGGTTGCGAAGAGTTGGATATGACTGAGCGACTTCACCTTCACTTTTCACTTTCATGCATGGAGAAGGAAATAGCAACCCACACCAGTGTTCTTGCCTGGAGAATCCCAGGGACCGGGGAGCCTGGTGGGCTGCTGTCTATGGGTTACACAGAGTCAGACACGACTGAAGCTACTTAGCAGCAGCAGCAGCAGAGAATATGAACAATAGAACATGACTGACTTAATATTGTGATCTTAGATTTGGATTCTGTCAAATGACATGGAAATTAGGCTTTTCTTTTAGCTAAAAAAGAATTTTCTATGTGAACACATAGAAAAACAAAGTGTAGAAGTAGAAAATAAATAGTAAGTTTTTATATTATATTTTATATTATGAATAAACATTGGATATAAATTTATATAAAGTTAAAGGGTATATAAATTTCACAGTATGGGATTTAATATGAGTCTTGGCTTGTAGGTTATTGTTTTACCAAGACCTCATATTTTGTGATGTTAGCCTATGAAATATAAGGAAAATAAAATAATGCATTAAAACCATCCATTCCCCCTAAAAACCACACACACAAAAAGAAAAAGCCCAAAAGTTTTTTCACTTACATTCTGAGTGCTTTGTGTCTGCTAGGACTATTCTTCTCAGTGAGTAAACATCAGGGCTAAGCTGCACTTAAGGAGTTGTCCCTGATTCAGAGTGTTAATGGTGAAAAATACTTCTCCTTGTGGATATTTTTAGATGAAACAGGCAGTGGATCATCCAAAGTAGTTCATTCAAGTGTACCTGCTACTGAGTGTCTTCATTGGAGTTGCATATAGTAAATGTTCAGACCCTGCAGGAAAGCAGTTTAGTTTGAAGACATGCATAGTGCCAGACCTATAGTGAGCCTTTAATTCACTTTTATCCTTGCTTTTGCCCTCCCCTCTGAAACCTATTATGCTTAAAATTTAAAACTCTGTAATCTGGATATATCAGGATGATATACTAAGACCAAGGCTTGGGTGTGGGAGGAGTGTAGAGTCAGAGACTATGTTTGGTTCTTGTTTGATCTTCTTACAAATTCTCCTTAATTCATGGATGTTCCCCCAGAGTGAACTTAACGTTACCTCTGAAAAAAAATTAGGAAAAATTAAAATGCCAAGTTAGCCATCTTTAGAAATGACCCAAGAGATAAATACTTAAAATCTAGTCTGGTTGTAATCTCAGTGTAGGGCAGGACTAAATTGTGATTGTAAGTAAGAAAATACAGCCAAGTAATTGTATTATATTCTAACAGGAGAAAGAATATATCTGTTAGAAGAAGGTGTGGAAATTGTAGATCAGCTGTGAAAGAATAGAAAAAAGAGTCAGAGGCGAACATATGCTGTTTTCTTCCTGCCCAGAGGGAGAAGAAACACAGATCATTGATTTTGAGAATCTGGTTTATGCTGATAGTGGAAATGGATATATTAGGGTATCTTAGCCTGATGACGCAGGTGATTATAATATGGAATAGCTACAATAGCTATATTATATGTCTAATGTGGCAGTCATTGAATTAGGTAATTTGCAAACAGTGTAACCTTTATAATAATACAACTAATAGAGATTTGAGTTTAGAATTCAGTTCTGTGATTCCTCTACTCATGTGTCTTTCCTCTATTCAGGTAGAATTATTTATTGAGGAAGACTGTGCTGAATAGTAAAAGTAAATGAGCCACTCTGTAACTCTTTTCATTGAAATTAAATTGACATTCTCGTTTTTATATACATGGCCTCTGAATTTGGTTTTATGTGAATCTTCCTCTTAAGAGACAGGTCTTCTCTGTGTGCTAGATTAAATTTCTGATCTTGTAAGATAGAAGGTTTCAGACCCTGGATTGTATGTTCATCAGGGTAATGCTCTCCTGTTAAGGGAAGGAGGGGTCTGGAAGGTTGCTGAATCTCCCAAGTCCTCATTTGGCCTTGACGTAAACTTTTCCATTCAATCATCAGCAAATTATAGTTCCTATTCCTTTCTTTAAAAGAGTAATTATTGTCAATCAGTGAGGTATAATGAAAAGAATATGGGGTTTTGAATTCAAAAAAGACCAGGATTCAAAACTCTTCATCCCTTGGTCAATATGCTGGTTTTCTGTTACTGCCTAAAAAGTCACCCCAAACTTTAGTGACTTGAAACAGTATTATCTTTCATGTTCCTATGGATTTATAGAGTTCAGCTGGGCAGTTCTCACTTGAGATCTTTCATCTGTTTGTAGTCCACAAAACTGGAGGGAGCCGAGCCGTCTGAAGGCCCTATTGGGATGGACCTCCAAGGTAGTTTTTCTCTCTTACAGTCCAGTCCTTCTCTGATGTCTCAATGCTCATCTATGTGACTTCTCTGTCCAGCAGAGTTGTTGTTTAATTGCTAAGTCATGTCTGACTCTTTGTGACCCCATAGACTGCAGCATGTCGGGCTTCCCTGTCGTTCACTATCTCTCGGAGTTTGCTAAACTCATGTCTGTTGAGTTGATGATGCCATCCAACCATCTCATCTTCTGTTGCCCTCTTCTCCTCCTGCTCTCAGTCTTTCTCCGCATCAGGGGCTTTTCCAGTGAGTCGACTCTTTGCTTCAGGTGGCCAAAGCAATTGGAGCTTCAGCATCAGTCCTTGCAATGAATATTCAGGGTTGATTTCCATTAGGATTGACCGGTTTGATCTCCTTGCTGTCCAAGGGACTTTCAAGAGTCTTCTCCAGGACCGTAATTCAAAAGCATCAATTCTTTGGCACTCAACTTTATGGTCCAGCTCTTATATCCTTATATGATTACTGAAAAAACCATAGCTTTGACTATGGTTTCGGCAAAGTTACTGTCTCTGCTTTTTAATATGCTGTCTAGGTTTGTCATAGCTTTTCTTCCAAGGAGCTGGTATCTTTTAATTTCTTGGCTGCAGTCATTGATTGGAGTGATTTTGGAGCAGTGATTTTGGAGCTCAAGAAAGTAATATCTGTCACTGTTTCCACTTTTTCCTCTTCTGTTTGCCATGAAGTGATGGGACTAGATGTCATGATGATCTTTTTTTGAATGTTGAGTTTTAAGCCAGGCTTTTCACTCTCTTCTTTCACCCTCATCAAGAGGTTCTTTAGTTCCTCTTTGCTTGCTGTCCAACAGAGTAGCCCAGACTTGTGTGACTGCTCAGGGCTTTAAGACTCAGAAAGCAGAAACTGTTAGGCAGTTAAGAACATTGTCTGGAATTAGCTCAGTATTCTATAGGTAAAGAAGTCACAGGGCTCTCCAGATTCAGTGATCTGGTTCTTAGAACTGGGATCATGAAGCGAGAACTTGTACATTTCTCTACTCTAAATCACTGTGATTCTTGCTTCAAGTCTCACTTCTGTCTTCCCAATTATGATATCTACCTTCTGAAATTATTTTCTTTTTATCATAGTTCTAAACATCATTGAAAGTTCAGGATCAGTGTAGATGACCCTTTAAAGACCTTACTTACTCCATGGTGGGAATGTAAATTGATACTGTCACTATGGAGAACATTATGGATACTGCTTAAAAAACTAGGAATAGAATTGCCATATGATGCAACAATCCCACCATTGGGCATATACCCTGAGAAAACCATAATTGAAAGAGCCACATGTACCCCAGCTTTCATTGCAGCACTATTTACAACAGCTGGGACATGAAAGCAACGTAGAGGTCCATCGACAGATGAGTTAATAAAAAAGTTGTGGTACATACATACAATAGAATATTACTCAGCCATAAAAAAGACTACATTCAGTCCTAATGAGGTGGATGAACCTAGAGCCTGTTATACAGAGTAAAGTAAGTCAGAAAGAGAAAAACAAATATCGTGTATTAACACATATATATGGAATCTAGGAGCCTATTTGCAGGGCAGCAGTGGAGACGCAGACATAAAGAACAGACTTGTGGACAAAGTGAGGAAAGAAGTGGCTGGGGCCAATCGAGAGTGTAGCGCGGAAACATAACTTACCATATGTAAACTAGATAGTGAAAATTTGTTGTATGATGCACCGAGCTCAAGTCAGGTGCTCCGTGACACAACCTAGGGGGGTGGGATGGGTAGGAGGTGGGAGGGAGATTTAAGAGGGAGGGGGCATATGTGTACCTATGGCTGGTTCATGTTGTTGTATGGTAGAAACCAACACAATATTGTAAAGCAGTTATCCTCCAATTAAAAATTTTAAAAATACATGTATAATATTTCTATATATGCTTAATGTTGATTATGAAATAAATGTGATTCAGTTCAGTCGCTCAGTCGTGTCCGACTCTTTGCGACCCCATGAACTGCAGCACGCCAGGCCTCCCTGTCCATCACCAACTCCCGGAGTTCACTCAAACTCACGTCCATTGAGTCGGTGATGCCATCCAGCCATCTCATCCTCTGTTGTCCCCTTCTCCTCCTGCCCCCAATCTCTCCCAGCATCAGAGTCTTCGCATGAGGTGGCCAAAGTACTGGAGTTTCAGCTTTAGCATACAATAATAATTGTATAATTATTACACCATCTACTCCCATAGCTGCATCTTACACTTTGTGATCATCCAGAACATTGCTTCTTTTGAAATCTTAGGCTTCACTATCCCATGAGCAGGCCCCAACTTCTTAAACTTCCAGCTCTTTTAGTTGTTTACTTCCACTCTAACCATTCTCTGATTGTATTAGATTCTGGTACTTTGACTCCTAGTTGTGAGGTGTGTGGCAAGTAATTTCATGTTTGTTTATTCAGTAAATGTTTATTGAATACCTGACTGTCTTAGGGATATAATGGTAAACAAAATTGATCTGAACCCTGCCTTTATGAAACTTAAAGCTTTCTGAATGGTTACAGACATTAAGAAAGCATTAAACAAATATATAATTACAAACTGTGATAAGTGCTATAAAGGAATGAATTAGGAGCCATAAGGAGAAAATAAGAAGAGGAGGGGACTTCCCTGGTGTTAAACAAGTGGATAGGAATCTGCCTGCCAATGCAGGGGACACAGGTTCAATCCCTGGTCCAGGAGAATTCCGCATGCTACAGAGTGGCTAAGCCTCCTGCACCACAACTACTGAAGCCTGTGTGCCTAGAGCCTGTGCTCCGCAACAAGAGAAGCCACTGCGATGGGAAGCCCATGCACTGCCACGATGAGTAGCCCCTGCTTGCTGCAACTAGAGAAAGCTCACACACAGCAATGAAGACTCAGTGCAACCAAAAATAAATAAATTCTTTTTAAAAAGAGGAGGAAAGCACTTTAGACTGAATGGTGAAAGAGGGGCTTTCCAACGTGACCTCAAAATGGAGACCTAAAAGACTGGAAGTCCCTTGCCATGCAAAGAGTTAGGGGAATAGTATTTTCAGTTGTAGGAGCAGAATGTGTGAAAGCTTGAGGCAGGGATCAGCTTGATGAGTTAGAATAATTGAAAGGTTTTTGTGACTGGAATTCACTGAGGCAGGTAGCCTGAAATGAGGTTGGCAAGTTAAACAGGGACCAGCTGAATCAAGGCCTTGCAAGTCATTTTTAAGAGTTTGATTTTATTCTGAGTGTTTCTGGAAATAGTTGAAAGGTTTTAAGATGGGATGATATGGTCTGTTTTATGTTTTAGAAAGATAATTCTGACTTTATCATGCAGAACAGATGGGAAGAGGCTGGAAGAGAAGCAGGACAGCACTTAAGAGGGAACTTATTCATTGTTTAGAGCCAGTGCTGGCTTGGGTTATGATAGTGTGGCAAAAAGGCAAGGAGTAGATTTGAGAAATGTGTTCGCAGTAGAAGTACCGGGATTTGATGGTTCGATGTGGAAGATGACAGAGACGGAGGAGTCAGGAGTGACTCCCGAGTTTTCCAGTATGAACAAATTTGATATGCCACCTCTTGATAAGTGTGTGTGTGTAAGAGAGAAAGAGCATGACAGAGAAGACATTTGAAGATAAATGAATCTGGAGTCCAGAAGAGTGACCTGGGTTAGAGATAACACATTTGGGATTTGTTCCACCTAGAGGATATTTATTTATTTTTATTTTTTTAGTTTTCATGTGAAGCAATGGGAATGAATGAGAGAGGAAGAGAGAAGAAAGAGGAGGGCCTGACACTGGGATGCAAATCACAAATTACAACATTTTTTAATTGATTTTTTTCTTTTTAAATTTAAACATTAAAATAGATTTAAGGTTTTCTAAAGGCCATCTCACTTGCTTTCAGATAACTTTCTTTGTGGGAGAGAAGGAATATAGTTCTGCTACTACAAAGGAATATAGTTATCCTCCCCTGGGAGGATAGGGGATGAGGAGCAGAGGGAGGGGCTCAGAATTTATATGTTCTCCAGATTGTTTCCTGCCTGGAGTAATTCACAGTATGCCCATTATTAGTGTTTCTCATCTTTCATGTGTGTAGAGAAGAAAAAAGGTTGAGAGTCTCTGCTCTACAGGATAAATTTCATGGTAATCTGAAGTTTTCCGTAGTCTGGTTTCAGCCTGCCTATTCACATTCATCATACCATTCCCCTCCAACCACCATGCATGCTGTATTCTATTGTTACAATTTTTAACTCATAATTTCCATTTTTATTGAGCAGATAGACTAATATTTTAAGTCTCTGTTTCAGGTAAAGCTTCCCCTGATTCCCTCAGGAGAACTTTGGTATTTGTTTATATTCCCAGTGTGCATTGCTTGAGGCAATTGTTTTATTAAATTTAAATGTTTTTCTTGCATTGACTGCTCACCAAACTAGTCTTCTTGACAGAAGGGATTGGTTTTTTTCTTTACGCCTCTTTTAAGAAAGCATTTGAATGTTTGAGTTACATTTCTGACTGTCTTTGAGTAGGCAAATACAGCTTACATTTCCTTCTTATAAGACAAACTTTGGGATTTAGAAAATATAGCGAGCAAGAAAATAGTTGAAGATGTCTTTCCCAGATCTATTTTAATAGGTATTAATAGTTAAAATATACTTTTTAAAATTGTGGTAAAGCAACCTCTGAAGTATATTCTTTCTTATCAGCCCCAATGTTGTTCAGTCACGTCCAACTCTCTGTGACCCCATGGACTGTAGCCCTCCAGGCTCCTCTGTGCATGGGATTCTCCAGATAAGAATTCTGGAGTGAGTAGCCATTCCCTTCTCCAGGGGATCTTCCTGACCCAGGGATCAAACCCCGGTCTCCCTCATTGCAGGCAGATTCTTTACCGTCTGAGCCATCCAATTAGAGCCCTGGAGTGGAGAAATCCATCAAGGTAACCCAGAAGTTCTAGACACAGATAATTGGCCCAAAAGCTTGATATTTAATTAAAAGAAATATTCCTGGTAGTGAAGGAAATAGAAACTGATCTAATGGAATTATTCTGGTTATTTGAATTAACATGTCTATAGAATACCTGAGAATATTTAAATTTTATTTGGAACCATTGGTAATCAAAAAATAGGTTAGAAGTATTGTAAAACTTCACTGTAAATTTCTAGTCTGGAATTGATTTATTCTGTGATTAAATCAATCAATTTATTCTGTGATTCAGTTTGTGTCTCCTGCATTGTTTAGGGCCAGTGCTAGCTTGGGTTATGATAGTGGGACAAAAAGGCAAGGAGTAGATAAAGGAAAAAAATGGCATAGCAGGAAAAAAACAGCAATTTCTATACCCATTGAGTATTACAAACTTTTACTGCTCTGATACATTTCTTGGAGCATTTTCACTAGATTTGAAGAAAGAATTAGATAATGAACTCATTACAGTTAAAAAAAAAAGTTCAAGTTAAAAAAACAAACTTTGACATTCTTCCTTTTAGCTTTCAGTGGGAATCACTTATGAAGCCATTCTATAATTATCACATGGAATTCATTACTTGCCGGAGTATAACAGAAAAAATTATCCTGAGAGTCAGCAAGTACAAACAACATTTCACAACATCAGCTTGTGTACTGCATATTGTTCTGTAACTATATACTTAGCT
Source organism: Bison bison bison (assembly GCF_000754665.1). NCBI lineage: Eukaryota > Metazoa > Chordata > Mammalia > Artiodactyla > Bovidae > Bison > Bison bison. The sequence continues at coordinate 1,228,657 of NW_011493897.1, read as the reverse complement.
TTCTGGTGAAAAATTCTCATTTATGTCTTCCTTTCTTTTATAGGAATATATTTGTCCCAGATGTGAATCAGGTTTTATTGAAGAAGTGACAGATGATTCCAGGTATAGTACAAGCCCATGAATAAATCAGGCATTCTCTTATCAAAATTATGTTTTTTAACATCAACTGAATGAATAGAAAGAAATTTGTTTTATAACTTACACTCTCTGCTGAGAGAGAAGAAAAGTAGCAGAGCAAAGGGGAAGAAAAATGGGGAAATTGGGAAAATGTTGTGATAGTAGGTGTCTTGAGATCTACTGTGGCGTTCCTGGGAAACCTCTGTATCCCTATCAGAGTAAATTTGGTGAGTTTTCGTATATTTTCTGAGACTTTAGGGTTTCTCTTGGATTATTGGTTGGTTTTTAGTGACTACTCTTGCCTGAAAGTAGATTGCTCTTATACCCCTTTGGTGGGCTGGGGAGCAACTTCTGACAAAGATTGCCTAGTAAGATAAACAGGCTGTTCTAGCCAGGGAAACTGAGTTGTTATTCTTGAGGAAGCCTTGGGCCCCTTGTGCTTATTAGGATTATTGTGGTCAAACATACCATCTTGCATGCTTGAAATTGGCTCTTGTTGCTCTTACTGATGGTATACAACCTATAAAAGGGGAAAGTTATTTCTGAAAGTGACAGTGTTACATATTCCTTCTTGGTTAATATGAGTAAAACTATGAAAGTGTAATAAAAAGTAGAATAGTGTTGATAGGAGGGCTTCTTTTAATATTGGAATGACTTTGGGGGTTTTAATGACAGTAAATAATTCCTTTACTGTTGCTGTTGGCAGAATATAAAGTTGAAGTTCCCTTCCACAACCAGGAAAAACTACACATTTTACAGTATGTACAATCAGTTTAACTTTATTAACGATCAGTGATTATTATATGTATAATCTGACCTGAAGCTTCTGGGGCAACATATGGCATGAAGATCTAGTTTGCTACAAACACTTGATGTAATAATCTTGGTTTTAAATAACACAATACCAGCTCAATCTATAAGATTAGCATGAAGGCAAAATTAGCGATTTTGTGTGGATGGCATGCTAACTTGGGATAGCTTTTTATTTGTGCTGTTATAATTGCATCATATACTTGTTTCAAGCAGGGTATGCTCTGCATGTGTTATAGAGCATGTTGTGTTTTGGGGGAGCGTTTTTTTCAAAGGTTTTGAATACTAATCCTGGTTTCTACAAGATGAATCTTTCCTAGAAGGAAACTGAATTCTATGGATCCTGCTCTCACTTGACTTAATCTTTTATTTGTGCTTTTGTGAGTCAAAGATTGTCTTGTACAGGTGCTATTGGTAGCAGATATTCAAATACAAAGGTGATGTCTTTTGAAAGATCAGTGTTTTAAATAGTTGAAGAAATCTGCTTAGAATCAGTGTCTTAGAGGTAGCAGGGTATTTATTCCCTTCTATAAAGTTTATGAACATTTGCTGATTTGAATACTTAGCAATTACAGTGTTATGTAGTGGATGGTAAAAAATTAATGAGAGCAAGTCCTTATGTGAACATTGGATAATGGGTTCCATTTGCTGTTAGACATTCATCTGGAGGAACATCTTGTAAATTTACTTAAGCTTTGTAACATTTCTCAGAAAAATGTAATTGTTTTTACTGTCCCTTCTCTGTGATTAGCCCTGTCATTCTTTTTTAAAAATTATTTATTTGTTTGTTTATTTGTGGCTGTGCTGGGCCTTTGTTGCTGTGCATGGGCTTCTTACTAGGTGCTGCGAGCAGGGGCTACTCTAGTTGTGGCGCTCAGGCTTCTCATTGTGGTGGCTTCTCTTGTTGTGGGCCAAGGGCTCTATGGCCAGTGGGCTTCAATAGTTGTGGCACGTGGGCTCTACAGTGGGGCTCAGTAGTTGCAGCTCCCAGGCTCTACAGCACGGGCTCAAGGGTTGTGGTGTACAGACTTGGTTGCCATGCTGCATGTGGGATCTTCCTGGATCTGGGATTGAACCCATGTGTCCTGCATTGGCAGGTGGATTCTTCACCACTGAGCCACCAAGGAACCCCAGCTCTGTCATTCTTAATATACAAAGGAATTTTAAGGAAAGGGAAGGCTGGGGGAGTTGCAGGGATAGAAGAACCCTAAAAGAAAGAGTTGATAACTTTAATTACCAAAGATACCTGAATCCTTGAAGCTATCAATATATGGTAAAGGCAGTAAGAGCCCTGGAAGCCTTTCTAGGCTTGAGCAATAAGATAGATACACAGTGGTAATTTAATTATTTATCTAGCATAGAGGTACTGGTAATTTGGGGCTTGTTCTACAGAGGAAGTGTTTTTTTACAAAAGACATTTTAACTTCTGAAACAAATAACAGTTGTCAAATGGTTTCTAATCAGAGAATAAGGCTGCCATAGACAGAGAATGGCATTAGCTTTCGTTTTTTCACTTTTGGTTCCAGACTAACCAGGGTGTGTGTGTTTTCTCAATGAGCTGAGTGCAGTGCCTGGATTACTACTGTAATTCTGAAAATGAAAGCTGCCCTAGTAATTTGTGTACTTTATATCATTGGCGTGAGTGTGTGCATGCGGGTGTGCTAATGTGTGTACTTTTGTGCCCTTGTATGTGTCTTGAAGTAAAAGTGATATCCAACAATTCTTGTGATTCTTTCCATCCCCCTTCTTTCAAAGTGTTTTAGCCAGTTTTCTGTCTTTGCAAATTTCATGGGGACAGTGGGATCTAATATTTTTTCCTGGTCTTTGGGAGTTGGTTTACACATGCAATATTAATTCAGTAACGTTTACTTTTGAGTTTTCAGTGCAGGATATAATAAAGCAGTGTTATCAAAAGTGCTGAGTGCTCTGTATAATGGCTGATACATAATAAAAACATGTATTTGTGGTATTAATAAAATACAGTCTTTACTGTCTGAACTTTATGTTTCTGAAAGAAGGGTAAGAAGTAGAAATGGATGAAACAAGTTCTAGATATGTATAATACAAGGTCAAATTTAGAATCAAAGTCAAGAGTGCAGAGGGCTGTGGAAGAGTCTTGTTTGGTGAGTTTAGTAAAGTCTTAATGGAGGATGACTCTGAGGGGTGGGTAAGATAATCACCATCAGAAGAAAAAATATGTATTGAGCCCTTTTATAAGATGCTAAATATTGTACCAGACCCCTTGCATTACTAATTTTTAATCATTTCTAGTAGTTTCAAATGTTGTGTGTTCATCTGATGGTTAGTGGTTTTTTTAGTGAAATATTATTTGGAGAATCTAGTTTTATTTTTTAGCTTCTGAGAATAAATATTTTTCTTCCTTTACTCAGATTTGAGTTGCATTGCTGGCTGTGGGTCCTTCTTCCTTCCCTGTGATGGCCCCTGTCTCTAATTTTCTTCACTTGGTTTATCCTTGATTTTGTAGTTTGTTATAGTATTTTTCATAGATTAATCCACATGCAAGTTCTTCATAATTTCCTTTGTAGGTGTCACATTGGAATGAGTTATTTTTCCTTATTGGGATTTGTTCTCACTGTACCATTCTATATTTAGGTTCTGGGAGGGAAGCTTACTCCTGGGAATAGAAAATAGAATCACTTCTCATTGCTTTTTCTCTTCAGTTTTTTAGGTGGTGGCAGCAGCACATCAACACAGTTTTCCGAGGTAAGTGTTCCTTTGGCTCTGTGGATTCTTTAGGTAGTGGCCTCGTGCTACAACGGTGACAGTGCAACAAAACCTCAGAATGTTTAAGGGAAATGTAGGCAAGAGTAGTCTTAGAAGGATTTGTGTTCAGTAGTTGGGGCTTTGGCATGTTATTTTTAGTAAACCTTTGATTAGGAGGTATTATCAGTTATTTTCTGCTTCTATATTGTGTATATAGTGTGAGAATGTAAAGCTTGTGTTTTTTTTTTAATAACTGTGTGCAGACTCTTAGTGGTGTGACAGTCAAGTAAAGAGCAGGGGATGAGTTATAACTGAAGTCACATTGAGGCACAGTCTACAGTTTTACACAGAGGAACTGGTTTCTAGAGATTACCTTTAATGAATATGGTAATTTGGTATATGTTTTGGAATTTGGGTGCCAGATTAAGGATAAGATATTTACTTGCCTTCCAGGTCTCACAATAGGACCTATAGTTAATTTCCAGTTCTTTATATAATGTGGGTTCTCTTACCGCGAAGCACAAACTCTGGGGCATGTGGGCTTCAGTAGTTGTGACAGGTGGACTCAGTAGATGTGGCTCTCGGGCTCTAGAGCATAGGCTCAGTAGTTGTGGTGCACAAGCTTAGTTGCCATGTGACATGTGGGATCTTTCTGAATCAGTGAGCGAACCCATTTCTCCTGCATTGGCAGGTGGATTCCTTACCCTGGAGCCACCAGGGGAGCCCTAAGGTGTACAGTTTTAAGTAACACTAAGTACTTTTTGTTTATAAGCATTAAGAGACTATATCTCACAAGGGTAGACCCCTCTGCCTACAGAAAACACTGGTTTGCTTTTGCTCCTACTGCCATATAGTTTGGTTAGCTCTAGAAAGCTAACAGATGCTAAAAGAAAAAAAAAATTAAATCCCATAATCGGAATTTCTTTGATTTCAGAATCACATTAACCTTTTTTGGAAATAGTTCAAGTTTTGAGAACAAGCAAAACTTCTTAGTATTTATTTGTGTATAAAGTAAAACTGTATTTGCAGGTGTGTCTGAAAACTGGTATTCAGTAAGAAGCCCATAAAACCCTAAGCTTCTCTCCTTTATCCTCTGAAAATTATTTTAAGACTTGCAGCTCCCAGACTTTTTTTTTTTTTTGCTACACCGTGCAGCTTGTAGGATCTTAGTTCCTACAAGGAACTAAGGAACAAACTAGGTTTGTTCAAACAAACCAGGGATTGAACCCAGGCCCCAGTAGTGAAAGCACCAAGTCCTAACCACTGGGCCACCAGGGAATTCTCAGCTCCCCAGATTTTTTGTGTTATTAGATATATAGTCAAGAAACTTAATGTTTGGGTAACAATCCTGTTTTAGTAAGGGTATTTTCTTTTACTTATGGTCTGTGGTACTTCCCAATATCCGGTATTAAGCTTTTTACTTAACTCTGAACTGACTTGGTATGTGGGTTGGTTAGTGTGATTCAAGATAGATTATGTCTTTAAACTCCCATTTTCTTGTTTTGATGGATGAAAAAACATTACTTAAAATTGATTCTGCTCACCAGGCATGAAAGCCTTTCCAGTTTTAGTATTTTTTTTTTCCTTGTGTGTGCTATTCCCGATAACACAGATTGTCACTTACTGGTTATACATATGCAGAGGAAAAACTTCATCTGATTTTCCTTAAGTGTTCTCTTTTAGGAGATGGAAATACAAGTTTTATAGTTATGACTCACTAGGAGAAGATGCATTCAGAAGAAAAATAAATATATATATTTAGTCAGTTTCCCAACTTTAGTAATGCTAAATCTGACACTGCATGAGTTATCCTTCAGGTGTTGAAGTAATTTTGCCTAGTTATAGCCTGTGACATCATGTTCTTCAGGATTTGTAGCGAGGGCATGATTACACCCAGTTTTCCCTTGTCATCAAAGGGAATATTTCAGTTTTCTCCTTTTAAAATATTTTGCACTTATATAGAAAAAAACCTGTCTTTTAATATTGTATAAGTTGTCAAGGATTAAAAAAATCAGCTAAGAAGTATATATTGAGTGCACTTCCAGCACTCTGCTAGAAGTTAGGGCAAGAAACAAATGTTACAGTTGCCTTGAGTGCAAGGAACTTATAATTTAGTTGGGGAGCAAGTGCAAACATATGAAACAAGTATGGATACAAGAAAGAATGTACAGAGGGTATAATAAACTTACTGTGGGGTGTATGTGACAGACAGTAGAAAGGACAGATTAGGTGTGCTGCTGTCTTTGAAAAGACTAAGATGTTTAGGAAAAGAAGTCAAATGACATAGTGATATGCCCAGATCCAGATTGCCTGAGTTTAAATCCTGGGTCTACTGCTTACTGACTGTGTAACCTGGGCAAAATTACTTAGAATTTTTCAGTGCCTCTGTTTCCTCCTTTGTAAATTGGGGAAAATAATAATACCTACCTCCGGGTTGTTGTGAGGATTGAGTTGATACATGCCAGGTGTGTGGGCCAGTGTGCCTGCCGTATAGTGAGTGCTTAATAAATTTTAGCTGTTAATAATACTTCATGGAGAAGGTAAAACAAGGCTTCGAGTACTAGAGCCTCAAAAGGTAGGTGGAATTTAGATAAACAAAGAGATGAGAAAACACAAACACTTTTCCTCTAGACAGCGTTCTTAGGCTTTAAGTTCATAATTATACCCATATCCCTAGAGGAGAAGCCTGGAAAGAAAATTATGTTTGGAAACAAGAGTTGTTTTTCTTTTCTATATTTCAGTTGATAATTCCAGCAAATGCTTATGCTCAGTTTTGCTCTATTTTTCTTCAGAGTTTCTTGTACAATGAAGAGATTATTTTCTTAATTAGTATTTATTAATGCTGGATTCTTAAAACACTAGATATATTAGAAGAGGCTTAGTTCAAGCATGCATATGTATATGTGTGTGTGTATGTGTGTGTGTGTGTGTATATATATATATATATTTTTCCTGAATGAGATCTGGGGTGGGGGAACAGGAAGAGTGGATGAGGATGGAGAAGAGTTGCCAGTGAAATGGGAACTATGTTTGAGTAATGTGTGAGGGTTGGTGGAGAGTGAATTTAGAAATGTTACTAACAGATTGTAGAGAGAGAGGACATAGCTATACTGAGGCCCCTGTTGATAATCTGGGGAATTGAGCCCATTGCTATCTGAGCATTTAATTGATTACTTGAAAGCTTCTGACCATGACCTGGTGCCAGTGAGACATCTGATCTGAAAGTCGCAGCTTTCCTGAGTATATCACTTCAGTGCAAGAGTGGCTATGGCTTCTGATTCATATTAGCAAAAATAAGATAGATGGTTTTCTAGAAAAAGAACTCCCAGGTGTTCAAGAAGGCAAGGTGCTCTGAGCAGCCTGATTTATATTTATTTAAATAAAATTTGTTTTGGTACATATGCAGCATTGCATTGGGCAATAAAAAAGGTGTTAAAATGCATCTGGAGTTCCACTATTCTAAGAGCCCCCTTTCTTTATATATTTCCTTTCAGGTTTTGTCCTGAGGCATAGATACTGAAAGATACTATAACAACGTTAATAAGATTTTTAAAAAGTTTTCCATATTATCATTACCTTATTTTTTATTTCATCCTTTCCTTCCCTCCCTTTCTCATTTTCTTTCTTTCTTTCTCATACTTTCCATTTCTCACATTCATGCTTCATAACTGTTTTCAGATATAATCATAGAATATGCTATGTTATATTTCTGATTTTTAAAATTTACTTAGGATTATAGCACAATTTTTTTCTTATCTTTTCATAATTATAAGAGTTATATTTTATCACTTCATATTCTTTCATGAATTCTCTATATTAAACTGTTATCCTGTATTAAAACATGTCTGGCTATACATGATGGTTGATCATTGATCATACCTCTTCACTTCATCTCAGAGTCTAGAACATGTTGAGAAGTAAAGCATGGATGCTAGGGAGATGGAAATAAAGATTTAATTTTTATTCAGTGAAATTGAAAACCGCATTTGATCTGTGGCCAAATGGACATCCTAAGTCTGCACAGAATGTCCCTCCTGAGAATTAGAGCCAGCAGAGCAGGCACAAATACTCAGAACCACTTCTTTGGCCTTTGTGCAGGGCCCTTATACATGAACTCCATCAACTGGAGAAATGTGACTTAGCAGATGTTAGGTTTTTACAACCTACCAATCAGGTACATCATTTCTCTGGTAGGAAAAAGTAATGAGGAATGAATAAAGAGGTTAGAAGTGGACGTGAAAGCTCTTGGGTCTTCCCTTCTCACCTTTGAGTTTAGTAATTCAAGTCTGTAGTTAGCGAGGATCTGGGACTAGTACCTCTGGCATTTAGGCGAGGAGATGAGTAGTCTGGGAGGGCAATATTATGTCTACCTTCATGAAGTCTCTCTCCAGTACCAACTATGGTCCTTTTGTGTATGCTCCTGGGACCTGTGGAGAAGGCTCTGAAGTAATCAAGAACAACATTAAATTAAGCTGAGCTAAATAAAATTGTTGATATTCTATTGTTCTTGACTTACAAAGATGGTAATTTTAAATGATTAAACCTAGTAAAAGTTAAAGATTTCAAATCTTTAACTTTCTTTTCCCAAGTAAGTCTTCCTTTTAGCTGTTTGCTTTTCTTCTCAGTCTCAGCCAGAAGGCTTGTACTCAAATGCTGGGTAGAGTTTGGATTCTTTAAGCAGCTGCACCCTGGATGTGCTCTTAAAGGTTGAATTAATTCAACCAAATCTTTCATCTGTCTCACTTCTTAGTATAAAGAGTTAAAAGACCTCATTTCACAGTGCTGCCTACTTCACATCCAGTCCATTTGGAAATATCAACTCCAGAACTCTTCAGCAGTTGTTCAAAGAATAACTGTGTTTCTCTAATTCACTACTAAGTTCACACAGAATTGGTAATTCTGTTGCCAAGCAAAGAACGTAATGTAAACTCAATGGTAACTGAAGGAAGAAGAATGAAACAAAAAATAGTTTTGGTGTCAGCCTTGCCAGTTTTTTGTTCAGTGACTGCCAGTTGACCACATCTATAGCCTGTAAGCTTAAACTCGTTTGGAAAAAGTGCTTTTCAAGAGATAAGTTATGGCACAGTGTTTACATTTTAAGGGGTGAGTGGGTACTGGACATCGTATTTTTTCTTTGTGAATAGCACTTGAATACTCTGTATTTTTATAAAATTTAGGAATTTTATATTTGATTGAAAACTTGTTATCCAGGCTACGTAGAGACCTCTTAAAATGGAATAATGAGAAAACAACCCATTTTTAGAAAATTGCAAAAGATTTAAACAATCTCCTTTACCAAAGAAGGTGTATAGATGGCAAAAGAAACCTCAACATCATTAGTTGTTGTTTGTTGTTGTTTAGTTGTTTCTGATTCTTTGTGACTGCATGGACTGCAGCATGCCAGGCTCCTCTGTCCCCCACTATCTCCTGGAGTTTGCTCAAATTCATGTCCATTGAGAAGTTAGGAAAATGCCCATTAAAACCACAATGAGGGAATTCCCTGGCAGTCCAGTCGTTAGGACTCTCGATCTTCCACTGGAGAGGGCATTGTTCAATCCCTGGGTGGGAAACTAAGAACCTCATGCTGCGTGGTATGGCCAAAAACAAACAAAAAAAACAACTCATCAAAGTGAGCTACTACATAGTTATTAGGATGGCTAAACTTTACAAGACTGAGGATATTAACTTTTGGTAAGGCTGTGGAGCAACTAAAATTGAAAAATGGTCCAACCACTTTAGCAAACAGGCTTTTTTTTTTTTTTTTTTTAAGAAATATCAGCCATATGATTTAACCATTATACTCTCCTAAGATAGGTACATAATTGTGCATAGCAACTATTGTAATAATAAAAATTAGAAACATTCCAAGTGCCCATCAACAGGTGGATGGATAAACAAATTGTGGTATATCCATAGTATGGAATACTACTCAGCAATATAAAGTATGTGGAATGTGACTCAACATAAACCCTTGATTCATGTAAAACTTAGAATGAATCTCAAAATAATTAAGCTGAGTGAAAGAATACATATAGTATGATTCCCTTTACATGAACTCCTAGAAAGTATAAAATTCGAGAAAGTGCAAATCACGGAGTGATCATTGGCTGCTTGAGGGCAGGGAGGGGCAGGAGGAGGGGATTACCAAGATGCATTAGGAAACATATGGAGGTGATGAAAATGTCCTGTATCTTGATTTAGTGCTTTCGTAAAATTTCTTGTGAACTTTTTTCAAAATTGCATTTCTTAAATTAGTAATTTTGAAATTGCCCTCAGCTGACTCATCTCTGTAGCTCATAATGGTTTTTTTTTTGACCACTATCTAATTCTAAGACTTTTTCATCACCCCTGGAAGAAACCCTATATCCATTAGTAGTCACTCCTTTTTCTTCCCAGTTCCCCCAGCTCTAGGAAACCATCAGCTGATTTTCTGTTTCTGTGGTTTTGCCTGTTTAGGACATTTGATATAAATGGAATGAATGATACAGTATGTGACCTTTGTGACTGACTCACTTAACATAATGTTTTCTTGACATATCTCTGTTTTATAGCACGAATCAGTATTTAATTCTTTTTTATGGCTGCAGGATCTGCTGTATGGATATACTACATTTTGTTTATCTGCTTATCAGTTGATGGACATTTCCATTATTTACAGTTAACCGTTTTGGATAACATTGCTGTGAATATGTATAATTTTTTTCTGTATGTATTTTCTGTGTTCTCAAGTATATAAGTAGGAGGGAAATTGCTGGGCCATATAGTAACTCTTTAACTTTTCAAAGAATTGACCATAATATTTGAGGTGCTCATAAAATCATGGTTCAGTTCAGTTTCTCAGTTGTGTCCCACTCTTTGTGACCTCATGGACTGCAGCATGCCAGGCCACCCTGTCCATCACCAACTTCTGAAACTTGCTCAAGCTCAAGTCCATTGAGTTGGTGATGCCATCCAACCATCTCATCCTCTGTCGTCCCCTTCTCTTCCTGCCTTCAATCTTTCCCAGCATCAGGGTCTTTTCCAAGGACTGAGTTCTTCACATCAGATGGCCAAAGTATTGGAGCCTCAGCTTCAGCATCAGTCCTTCCAATGAATATTCAGGACTGATTTCCTTTATGATTGACTGGTTTGATCTCCTTGCTGTCCAAGGAACTCTCGAGTCTTCTCCAACGCCACAGTTCAAAAGCATCAGTTCTTTGGAGCTCAGCTTCCTTTATGGTCCCAACTCTCACATCCATACATGACTACTGGAAAAACCATAGTTTGACTAGACAGACCTTTGTTGGCAAAGTAATGTCTCTGCTTTTTAATATGCTGTCTTTGTCTAGATTGGTCATAGCTTTTCTTCCATGGAGCAAGCGTCTCTTAATTTCATGGCTGCAGTCACCACCTGCAGTGATTTTGGAGCCCGTGAGAATAAAGTCTGTTACTGTTTCCATTGTTTTCCCATCTATTTGCCATAAAGTGATGGGACCGGATGCGTGCCGTGATGATAATTTTTTGAATGTTGAGTTTTAAACCAGCTTATTCACTCTCATCTTTCACTTTCATCAGGAGGCTCTTTAGTTCTTCTTTGCTTTCTGCCATAAGGGTGGTGTTATATGCATATCTGAAGTTACTGATATTTCTCCCTGCAGTCTTGATTCCAGCTTGTGCTTCATCCAGCCTGGCATTTCGCATGATGTATTCTGCATATAAGTTAAATAAGCAAGGTGACAATATATACAGCCTTGATGTACTCCTTTCCTAATTTGGAACCAATCTGTTGTTCCATGTTCAGTTCTAGCTGTTGCTTCTTGACTGCATACAGATCTCTCAGGAGGCAGATAAGGTGGTCTGGTATTCCCATCTCTTGAGAATGTTCCACAGTTTGTTGTGATCCACACAGTCAAAGGCTTTGGCATAGTCAATAAAGCAGAAGTAGATATTTTTCTGGAATTTTCTTGCTTTTTCAATGATCCAACAGATGTTGGCAATTTGATCTCTGGTTCCTCTGCCTTTCCTAAATCCAGCTTGA
>NW_011493897.1:1207008-1216889 GCF_000754665.1 Bison bison bison | reverse complement strand
GAGCATTACTTTGCTAGTGCCTACTTGACAAGCTCTGTCTTGAAAAACTGAAAATGTTACTCTGCATTGGAGGTAAAAAGATGACACTTCAAAAAATATGTGGGCTGAAATACTTACATGTTTCAATATAAAAAAGATGGAGTGACTTCCCCGGTGGTCCAGTGACTAAGACTGTGCTCCCAATGCAGGGGGCCTGAGTTGGCTCCCTGGTCAGGGAACTATATCCCACATGCAGCATACATCCTCGCTTGGAGAATTTTGAGCATTACTTTGCTAGCATGTGAAATGAGTGCAACTTCTGTAATTTGAACATTCTTTAGCATTGCCTTTCTTTGGGATTGCAATGAAAACTGACCTTTTCCAGTCCTGTGGCCACTGAGTTTTCCAAATTTGCTGGCATATTGAGTACAGCACTTTCACAGCATCATCTTTTAGGACTTGAAATAGCTCAGCTGGAATTTCATCACCTCCACTAGCTTTGTTTGTAGTGATGCTTCCTAAGGCCCACTTGACTTTGGACTCCAGGATGTCTGGCTCTAGGTGAGTGATCACACCATCATGGTTATCTGGGTCATTAACATCTTTTTTGTATAGTTCTTCTGGTTAGCTTATATAATCGTGGTTAGCTTATAGCAAATTTTGCTAATTGTCCATATCATTTATTTATTTCGCTGCACCAGGTCTTAGCTGCAGCATGTGGGCACTCTTAGTTGCATGTGGGATCTAGTTCCAGACCAGGGAGCCAACTCAGGCCCCCTGCATTGGGAGCACAGTCTTAGTCACTGGACCCCCGGGAAGTCACTCCATCTTTTTTATATTGAAACTTGTTAAGTATTTCAGCCTACATATTTTTTGAAGCATCATCTTTTTACCTCCAATGTAGAGTAACATTTTCAGTTTTTCAAGATAGAGCTTGTCAACTAGGCTGTTTCTGTGAATCTTTTGAATGTTTCACCAAAACTTTATAATGGTATTCTTGTGATAACCTATGTGAGAAAATAATCTAAAATAGACTGAATATCTGTTTTTAACTTGTCTTGAATACCCAGTTTTGTTGTATGAGCTATTTTTTTCTCTTAGGCTTGTCTTAAGTCTGCTCAGAGGCAAATGACCTGAAGCTATTCTTATGCTTAGTGTTGATTTGGTATAAATTTGTGTGCTGCTGCTGCTGCTAAGTCGCTTCAGTCATGTCCAACTCTTCAGTCGTGTCTCCCAATGGAGTGGGTTGCCATTTCCTTCTCCAGTACATGAAAGTGAAAAGTGAAAGTGAAGTCACTCAGTCGTGTCTGACTCTTAGTGACCCCATGGACTGCAGCCTACCAGGCTCCTCCATCCATGGGATTTTCCAGGCAAGAGTACTGGAGTGGGGTGCCATCGCCCTCTCCGATAGATTGGTGTGGTGTGCTCTGTTTATCAGGTGCTATATGGTCAACATACAGTAGTATCTTGGGACAAATACATTGACTACTACTATCTGTTTGCACTAATTTGCAGTTTCCAAACAAGTAGAAAATGCCTTATGCTGATGTGGAAGCTGCTTCTAAGCTTGGGTTCCTTCAGCATTTTTACAAATGTTAGATGCAATAATTCGTGTGTAATTATCAATGCAGATTACTGATATTATGAGTTTGGTGCTTAATTTTTCTTCTAATCAAAAATTTAAAATATTTATCCAAACAAGACATATATATAGATGACCAATAGGCACATGAAAAGAGGCTCAGCATTACTAATTATTACAGAAATGCAAATCAAAACCACAGTGGTAGCTATCATGAACAAATCTACAAATAATAAATGCTGAAAAGGGTGCAAAGAAAAGGGAACATTCCCACACTGTTGATGGGAATGTAAATTGGTGCAGCCACCTTGGAGAACAGTATGGAGATTCCTTAAAAAACTAAAAGTAGGGCTTCCCTGGTGGTCTAGGGGTTAAGAATCTGCTTGCCAGTGCAGGGGACATGGGTTTGATCCCTGGTCCAGGAAGATCCCACATGCTGTGGGCCGAGTAAGCCCGTGCACCACAACTACTAAGCCAGCCCTCTAGAACCCGTGAGCCACAACTACTGAGCCCATGCTTCATAACTACTGAAACTTGCGTACCTTAGAGCCTGTGCTCCTCAACAGGAGAAGCCTCCATAATGACAAGCCCATGTACTACAAGCAATGAAGACCCAGCACAACCAAAAATAAATAATATTAAAAAAAAAAAACTAAAAATAGAATTAGCATATGATCCAGCAATCTCATTCCTGGGGATATATCTGGAAAAGACAAAAAGTCTAATTTGGAAAGATATGTGCACTCCAGTGTTTACAGCAGCACTATTTACAGTAGCCAAGGCATGTGAAGTTGCTCAGTCGTGTCCGACTCTTTGCGACCCCATGGACTGTAGCCTACCAGGCTCCTCTGTCCATGGGATTTTTCCAGGCAATAGTACTGGAGTGGATTGCCATTTCCTTCTCCAAGGGATCTTCCCAACCCAGGGCTCGAACCCGGGTCTCCCACATTGTAGACAGATGCTGTACCGTCTGAGCCACCAGGGATGCCAAGACATGAAAGCAACCTAAATGTCCACTGACAGATGAGAGGATAAAGAAGATGTGATATACACACACATGTATACATATACACAATGTAGAATATTACCCAGCCATTAAAAAATAATAATGCCATTTGTACCAACATGGATGGACCTAGAAGTTTTCATGCTAAGTGAAGTAAGTCAGACAGAGAAAGACAAATATGCAGATGATACCACCCTTATGGCAGAAAGTGAAGAAGAACTAAAGAGCCTCTTGATGAAAGTGAAAGAGGAGAGGGAAAAAGTTGGCTTAAAGCTCAACATTCAGAAAACAAAGATCATGGCATCTGGTCCCATCAGTTCATGGCAAATAGATGGGGAAACAGTGGAAACAGTGGCAGACTTTATTTTTGGGGGCTCCGGAATCACTGCAGATGGTGACTGAAGAAAAGATGCTTACTCCTTGGAAGAAAAGTTATGACCAACCTAGACAGCATATTAAAAAGCAGAGACATTACTTTGCCAACAAAGGTCTGTCTCATCAGAGCTATGGTTTTTCCAGTAGTCATGTATGGATATGAGAGGACAGTATAATATAGATGGACTATAAAGAAAGCTGAGTGCTGAAGAATTGATGCTTTTGAACTGTGGTGTTGGAGAAGACTCTTGAGAGTCCCTTGGACTGCAAAGAAATCCAACCAGTCCATCGTAGGAAACCAGTCCTGAATATTCATTGGAAGGACTGATGTTGAAGCTGAAACTCGAACACTTTGGCCACCTGATGTGAAGAACTGACTCACTTGAAAAGACCCTGATGCTGGGAAAGATTGAAGGCGGAGGAGAAGGGTACAACAGAGGATGAGATGATTGGATGACATCACCGACTCAGTGGACATGAGTTTGAGTAAACTCTGAGAGTTGGTGATGGACAGGGAGGCCTGGCGTGCTGCAGTGCATGGGGTCGCAAAGAGTCAGACACGACTGAGCAACTGAACTGAACTACACTGAGAAGGCAGTGAGATAACATATTTAAAGTGCTGAAAGAAAAAAATGGCCACCTTGAAATTCTAAATCAAGTAAAACTGTCTTCAAGAATGAAGGAGAAATTAAGGCATTCCCAGATAAACAATAGCTGAGGGAGTTCATTACTATATGGTTTATACCATCTATACAAGAAATGCAGAAGGGAGTCTTTCAGGTTTACTATAGACCTGTTGAGTTTACTTTCTGCAGTAGGACAAAAAAATATACATTTAAAAAATCAACCTCCTATAGATTCTTATACACAGAAAACAAAAAGAGAAACCTCTAGTGATATAAGTGTTTTCTGTCTTGAAGACTGGTAAAAACTATTTTTTTAAAAAGCCCTATTATCAAGTGTTCACCAGGATTTGGTACAGTGGAAACCCTTCAACACTCATGGTGGATGTGTAAATTGGTTCAACCACTTTGGAAAACAATTTGGCATTAATATAGACCATATATAAAGTTGTATAGACCACTAACAGAAACTTCCTATCTCTATAGCAGAAAACATATATAAGAATGTTCGCACTGGCTGTTTGTAATGGCAAAAAACTGGAAATACTATGTCCTTATGTTTATTGAGGGAAGAAAAGATTTTAAAAAGTGTGGCATAAAGTGTGTGTGAAAATAAATGTATTAACATGTGGAGACAGAAAAGCAAGTGCTTTCATCAGGCACTTTCATATTAATTCATAAGGCACATTTTATTTATGGATGTGTATATCTGTGGTAAAACTATTCAAAGAATGGTAAAGAAAAAATTGAGGGTAGTGGTTATCCCTGGAGGTTGGAGGAGGGAGGGACATAGAGTTTCAGTGGTTTTGGTCATATGAGCTAAGAGATGGTTACACGACCATATGTTTTCTTTTTTAAAAAATTTATTTTTACTTTTTTCGTTTGCACTGGGCCTTCATTGCTGTGTGCAGGCTTTCTCTAGTTGACGGAGAATTGGGGCTACTCTTTGTCGCGGTGCACAGCTTTTCTTGTGGAGCACAGGCTCTAGGGCATATGGGCTTCAGTGGTTGTGGCGCAGGGACCTTGTTGGTCCACAGCGTGTGGGATCTTCTCAGACCAGGGATGGAACCCATGTTCCCTGCATTGGCAGGTCGATTCTTATCTTCTCTGCCACTAGGGAAGTCCTGTTTTATTTTCTTACACCTCCTTTCTTGTGTTATTTTACATGTGTCAAATACTATATATTATAATAAATGTTAAAGACTTTATAAAACATAAAACATCCATACAGTGCTATGTTGAAAAGAATGATATGCCTTTGTTCTGAGTTACTCATTGCAAGCCTTTTTTTCCTTTCATGGCATTGTTTTTTTTTGGAGGGAGGGAGAGTGTTTCTCTTCCCACTTGAAAATGAAATCTGTTAGGGCACAAGTTCTTATTTGCTTTTTAACATCTTGTTAACTGCTGTATTCTAATCATTCCCAGAAAGTGATTGGGACATAGTACATGCTCAGTAAGTATTTGTTGAATAAATGTGGGTGTATGTTTATAAAACCTGGTGAATGTATGTACACATAGATAATTAAAGATCTGGAATTCTAAAGCTTTACCGGTGAGAATAGGGGAGTCGTCATTGCTGTGCTGGCCCACCGTGAAAGCGCATGCTGTCTGGTGTCACAGACCGGTGTTCACTGCCCTGCTTAACATCCCCCCAACCCCCCATCACTTGGGGCAAGGGCTTTAGGGCATAATTTAAAAAGGAGGACCTGAATCCAAACAAAGACACAGTCACAGCCTTTTATTGACTGAAGGGCTGGAAAGTGACTTAAATTTGTCTCACCATTTTTTTGCACTGTATTTTAATGTTTTGAAGTTTTATTTGCTTTTATTTCATTTGGGTTTGTTTAGTTTTTGCAGTTGTTAATATAGGACCTATTTTGGGGGATGATTTCTCAGAGGTAAGCTAAGTCTTTTCATAAACTAAGGTAGTCTTTTCATAAACTAAGTCTCTTTTTATTTCTTTTCTAGTCATTGTGTGTATTCATCAGATAGTTCTGTCTCTATGTCCTGTCAGTTTCTATTAGTGGAATGGTGCCTATGTTCTAGAACTATAACAAACAGCAACAAGAAAGTCATAAAGTATAAAAAGGAAAACAAAAGATTAAAATTTAACAATTCCCTCTCAAGAAAAAAAAATCTGGAATTCTGCATATCAAATTAACCTCTAAATAGTTCTTTGGAATTAGGGGTAGGGTTTGGTCACAGCTGAGAGAATGGAAGCTATATTGTACTTTGTATTTTATATTCTGCACTTGTATTTTTATAATTTATATTTATTGTATATTTTTAACTAAAAAGGGAGAAAGCATCTTTGAAAATAAAGCAGAAATTATAAATTGGAAAAATTAGCAAAAAATAACATTACTGACAAACCTAGACAAACCCCTTAACTTCAAGAATTGATGTGACAAATTACTGGACGGTAGATTGAGAATCAGCTTTAGCTTAATGTGCAACTGAGCTGCTAACCCTTCTCTGAGTATTTCTAAAGGAGGCTGTTGCTAGTATGGGTCTCTGGAAGAAAGATCAGTCTGGGATGGAGGAGCTGTGAGGATTTTAGGATCTAAGCTCATGTATTGAGTAGTTTAATATTTTAGTAACATACTAAAAAATACAATAAATGATGAGGTTTTTTTTTTTTAACTTGATTTAAAACTTTAAAACAACATGAAAAGACCAGGATGTGACCAGAGTTATGTACTTGGTTGGATGGAGTGAAGTAAGCTGTGGTCTGTGGAACTCTTGAAATATCTGATGCCCAAATAAATAAAATTTAAATTATTTTAGAGGTAACTTGGATTTTTTCCTCTTACTCTTTGTTTAGTGATTCCTTGGCAAAACCCAACAAGCACTCCCCTTCCCCCTCGCCCCTAGACATGCCTGTTCCATGCCAATACGCTTTTAGTAAAAAGTGTGTACAATAGAATGGCCTTATCAGACATTCTTGCACTGCTTTGGCACAGCTTTGACACAGCTTCCTCATGCACCTTCTATAAGTTAGGTATTTTATAGACATCTGTCTTCACTTTGTAGTGTTGATTCTTTTTTTTCCCCCACAAGTGTATACATCCATTTTGTTTAATCTTAGGTTATTCTATGGTAGACATGTGGATGTCATTGTTACAATACACAAGGTTATAATGTTTATCTAGATGATTGATTGTACTTAGGACAGAAGTTCATGATCAACCTTTGGTTCATGTTTTTAATTTTAGTGTGGGAAACTGGTCAGAGCCATGTGGCTATGAGCTCAGTATTAAGGTCTGGCCATTGGCTTCTTTCTATATGAAGGGAATTATTTCTTGGTATACAAAATTTTCCCCCTGTGCATACACTTGAGAGACTTCTCTTTTTTCCTCCACGAAATTGGGAAGCATACGTTTTTAACATTTGGAACTGCTGAATTTTGAAGTCTTAAAAGTTAATCCTCTCTTTTTTTCAGTATTTTTTCATCCTGTTTCCTCTGTCACCTTTTCTTGAAAAAAGTAACATGTTGTTTATTTCTGGTTTTTGCTATAGTTCTGGGACCGTTTGGACCCCACGATGTTTTTCCAAGATTTTAGACCCTTTCTAAGTAGCAGTCTACTGGACCAAGATAACAGAGCCAATGAGAGGAGTCACCAAACTCACACTGACTTCTGGGGACCAAGTCGGCCTCCACGGCTGTCAGTGACTCAGAGATACAGATCTCGAGGAAGTACTCGTCCAGAGAGATCCCCGGCTTTTGAAAGGTGAGTGCTAAATTGTTATTTAAATTCTTTTAAGGGTAGTTTCAGTGAAGGACATACTGACATAATCTAATTGACATAATAAGATTTTTGTACTTTGTGGACAAGATGAGAATATATACGCAGAATGAAAATGAAGCCAAATTGAATGTCTGTACTCAACTAGTACCAGTTTACCAATGATGATAAACTGAAGGATGATAAAACTAATGACATAGGTCTCTAGTTAACATTTTTATTAATATTTCAGATAAATATCTAGATGATAGGTTTATCAAAGTTTCAGAAGATACTGAAAGAGATAGCGGATATATTGGATGACATTAGGATTCAAAAAGACCTCAATAGATTGCAGTGATGGAGTTAATATGAAATTTTATAGGAATATAGAGTCTTGTGACTGCAAAACGTACACTCAGCAAATACTTATAGAGTGTCTTTTATGTTGGGACACTTCACTGGATACTGGGGATATGATGGTGAGCAAAACAGATAGTAGTCCTTGATCTCATGGATACCATTTAGTAGGAATGATAAACACTAAGTTTTTAAGTGTTTGCCATGTGCATAGGATTGTGCTTTGTGCTTTTTTCTACTTAGCTCATTTAATCCATGTAAAATGGTAGGTGTTGTTGCTGTTCTCATTTTGTTATTGTTCAGTTGCTAAATCATGTTCGACTCTTTGCAACCCCATGAACTATAGCATGCCAGGCTTCTCTGTCCTTCACTGTCTCCTGGAGTTTGTTCAAATTCAGGTCCATTGAGTCTGTAATGACATCCAACCATCTCACTCTCTGTCGCCCCTTTCTCAGGCCCTCAGTCTTTCCCAGCATTGGGATCTTTCCCCAAGTCAGCTCTTTGTATCAGGTGGCCATGTGTTGGAGCTTCAACTTCAGCATCAGTCCTTGCAGTGGAATATTCATGGTTGATTTCCTTTAGGATTGACTGGTTTGATCTTCTTGCTGTCCCAGGGACTCTCAAGAGTCTTCTCCAACACCACAGTTCAAAAGCATCAATTCTTTGGCACTCAGCCTTCTTTATGGTCCAGCTCTCACATCCACACATGACTACTGGAAAAACAATAACTTTGACTATACAGACCTTTGTCACCTAAGTGATGTCTTTGCTTATTAATATGCTGTCTAGGTTTGTCATAACTTTTCTTCCAGGGAGCATCTTTTAATTTCTTGGCTGCAGTCACCATCCACAGTGATTTCAGAGCCCAAGAAAATAAAATCTGTCACTGTTCACTGTTTCCACTTTCCCCCCATCTATTTGCCATGAAGTGATGGGATCAGATACCATGATTTTAGTTTTCTAAATGTTGAATTTTAAGCCAGCTTTTTTTGGCTTAACGCCAGAAAAAGACAGTTTTTAAGCCAACTGTCCTCTTTCACCTTCATCAAGAGGTTCTTTAGTTCCTCTTCATTTTCTGCCATAAGGTGGTATCATCTGCATATCTGAGTTTGTTGATATTTCTCCCAGCAATCTTGATTCTAGCTTGTGATTCATCCAGCTCAGTATTTTGCGTAATGTACTCTGCATATAAGTTAAATAAGCATGATAACAATACACAGCCTTGATGTACTCCTTTCCCAATTTTTGAACCAATCTGTTGTTCCATGTCTGGTTCTAACTGTTACTTCTTGACCTGCATACAGGTTTCTCAGGAAATATGTAAGATGGTGTGGTATTCCAGTCTATTTAAGAATTTTCCAGTTTGTTGTGATCCATTCAATCAAAGGCTTTCGCATAGTCAGTGAAGCAGAAGTAGATGTTTTTCTGAAATTCTCTTGCTGGAGTATAAAATTCTAAGAGAGAAAGAGCTGGGTCAAAGATATGACCATTTGAAAATTGATACTGTCCAATTGCCCTTCTGAAAGGCTATAGCATTATATTCTCACCAGTAGTATTTGAAATGTACGGAACATCCTTATCAAACTGTTATCTGTCTTTTATCTTTCATGATCTGATAGACAAAAATATGCTAGTAATATGCTAAATATTACTTTTTAATGTCTCTCTAATTTTTCATTTGATTAAGTTTATTTTCATATAATTATTAGGCATTTTTTCTTTTATGAATTGTTTATTAATATCCTTTGCTTGGTTTTCCTATTACAGAATTAAAAAATTGTTTTATAGGAGTTCTCTCTATGTAGCAAAGATCTTAATCTTTTATATATTGTTTATATATTACATATTTTAGATTTCATACCATACTTAGAAAGTCTCTCTCCTTATTTCATGATTTTAAAATATACCCATATTTTCTCCCAATATTTTCTTATCTAGTGCTTTTTAGTTATAATGGTCAGAACTCTCTTGTTAAAAGCAATAGAAATTCAATTTAATATAACTTGAGAAAATTAGAATGTGTTGGTTCATATAACTCAAGTGGTTCTTGGCCATATCAGACCCAACATCTCTTCTTTTTTAGCAAATATGATATCATTTCTTATTATCCTGATTTGGAATTTATTCATAATAAAACCTATAAAATATAATTAAAACGTCTATGCCTATATTATTATTCTCCAACTAATATAGAAGAGAACTAAATACATAAAAAAAATTTTTTTAAATTT
>NW_011493897.1:1182207-1206908 GCF_000754665.1 Bison bison bison | reverse complement strand
ATTTATAAATACTTGGCTATGACTAATTTGGGAGACTGTGAAATACCAGATGCTTGCTTCTGTGTGGAGAATCACTAAGAAAGTGATAGTGCCTTTCTGTCTGGCAGCAGCCATTGGGTAAGCCAAGATGGGTACTTGTATCGGTACAAGTATTAATACATCCAGGAGCTATAGAGGAGGAAGCAGTTGACCTAATGCACTTTCTTTTCAGGGTACAGTACTGCCAGCTCTCAGAGCTCTGTAAGACTGCCTGCCCCACTTGGCTTGATAAAGTGCACAGACTGGGATACAAGGCCAAGTGAGATTATGTTGTATATTAGATTTGTGTGTATTTTAGTGGCTGTAAATGCACATTTCCTAAGGATGCATCCTGTGGCAGGCCTGTCCATCAGGATGTTAAGCAGTGAAAATTTGCTGAAAGCCTTCAGTTTATTGCTGAGGAGAAAGCTAGATGCCATTTTGGGGCTCTGAGAGTCACCACATGCAAAAGAATGAAACTGCCTTATACCATCCACAGAAATTAACTCAGGATAGAGTAAGGACTTGTACATAAGACCTGAAACCATAAAATCCCTATGAGGTAACATAGGCAGCAAGCTCCTTGACATTGATCTTGGTGATGATATTTTGGATCTGACTCCAAAAGCAAAAATGAACAGTGGGACTACATCGAAGGATAAAAAGCTTCTGCATGGCAAAGGAAATCATCAACAAAATGAAAGGCAAACAGCGTAACAATCTGTTTAAAAAATGGGCAGAATATCTGAATAGACATTTTTCCAAAGAAGACATACAAATGGCCAGAAAGGACATGAAAGAATGCCAAGCATCACTAATCATCAGAGGAATAAAAATCAAAACTGCAATGAAATATCACCTTACACCTGTTAGAATGGCTGTTATCAAAAATACAAGAAATAATAAGTGTTGATGAGGTTGTGGAGAAAAGGGAACAAACCCCTTTACACTTGGTAGGAATGTAAATTGGTGTAGCCACTGTGGGAAACAATATGGAGGTTTCTCAAAAAAATTAAAAATAGGACTACCTTATGATCCAGCAACTCATTCCTGGGTATTTATCTGAAGGAAACAAAAACACAAATATGAAAAGATAAATGGCATCCCATGTTTGTTGCAGCATTGTTTTCCATAGCCAAGACATGGAAACAACCTAAGGAGCCATTGATGGATGAATAGATTAAAAAAAAATTGTGATACACATATATATGTGTGTGTATGTTATTCAGCCATGAAAAAGGATGAAATTTTGCCATTTGCAACAATATGGATGGACCTTGAAGGCATTATGCTGCATGAAATAAATCAGACAAAGAAAGACAAATACTGTATGATCTTATAGTTGGAATCTTAAAAAAAAAAAATTCATTAATCAGGTTCATAGATACAGAGAACAGATTGGTGGTTGCCAGAGGGATTTTAGGGTGGGAGGTGTGTGAAATGGGTGAAGGGTATCAGAAAGGACAGATTTCCAGTTATATTATGAATAAGTCATGGGATTATAATGTACAACATGGCTGCTATAGTTAATAATGTTATTGCATATTTGAAAATTGCTGAGAGAGTAGGTCTTAAAAGTTCTCATGTTAAAAAAAATTTTAAACTGTATGGTGACGAATATTAACTAGACTTACGTGATAATCATTTCACAAATACATACAAATATCAGATTTAAAAGCTCTTTAATTTGTTAAAACATTTTCTGCAGATTGCTTCATGAATGCATTGGGAAATTATGAAAATTAAAGTGCAGTAATGTTAGAAGACTTAAGTGATAGTGTATTTAATAAGATAAACAGTTTTATCTTTTACACCCCTTTATTTATTTATTTTAAAATATATTTTCATGGAAATAGTTCTAAGGAGTAGGCCAGGAAATGGAGCCTGGGGGCGACATTAACATCATCCATACACTATTTAACATGAATCAAAGCCTGACTGACAGCTTAATCCTGAGACTGTAAAGAATTAAAAATCATGTGGAAGCTGCTCATCCCTGGCTTTATAAACACTTTCATCTTTGCTTTATCTTATTAGGGAGTTATATGTCAGTGTTTAAAATGCTGTGTGGTATGAGAGGTGTGAGATAGTCTTCAAAAGAGGGGTGTAGAAACTACCCCTGTAGATTTGTTGGTGCATATGATGAAACCTACAGCTTTATTGAGGTGATGTAGTGCTCTGCTGGTTTATTCTAAAGTAACTGTTTTATAGTTTGGCAAGGACAGACTTTCAAATTATATTTTGATTAGAAATGTGTAGAGTGGGAAGAGGGATCTCCTAACCTTTTTCCAGGATTATTTGTAGAAAAATAATGAAAGTTGACCAGTACCCCTATTTTTAGGTTTAATCCAGCATCCCATTTATATAACTGCTGCTTCTGAAAGAAAAGTTTAAAAGGCCACCATTTTTAGGAGAATTAAATAGAACTGTTGCAGGAGGGTTCTCTTACAAATGAATCAAATCCTAGTTAACCTGGTTAGCTCAGTTGACCTCAGACTTCACAATGCCTTTGAATTTCACATAAAAGATGAAGGCTTCTCATTGAATTCCATGTCTCCATGGGGTCTATGGAATCCTGAATTATATGCAAAGTAGTCAGTAGTGGTATTCCCAATGGTATGTATTGAAACTGTTGGAAATTGAATATTAGGTAAATGAGGTCCACCTTTGTTTAAAAGTATATCATTGCTCAGTTCAGTTATCAATATAAGTTCTTATTTGCAATCTTACATTACCTTTTCTGTAGCTATTTTTCTCATCCCTACCCTGAAAATCTTTACCATTCCATAAACTTGCCACAGGCCATCAATTGTGTCCTCCTTAAAAGCGTACCACCAGGAGTTCCATGGTGGTCTGATGGTTAGGATTCCGGGCTTTCACTGGGGTTCAGTCCTTGGTCAGGGAACTGAGATCCCACAAGCCACATCTGTGGCCAAAAAAAAAAAAAAAGCATATCACCATCTTCTGTTGAATTTATTCTGTTTGCATTATGTCTTCCAGTAGAGCAGGCATCTCTTTGCTAGGGTAAATCTGAGCATGTTGGAAATATAGAAGAGAATTGTCCCAGTTCTTTCCAGTTCTGGATGTATAGAATTAAGAATAGGTAGTTTGATTTCACGGAGAAGGCAATGGCATCCAACTCCAGTACTCTTGCCTGGAAAATCCTATGGACAGAGGAGCCTGGTAGGCTGCAGTCCATGGGGTCGCGAAGAGTCGGACACGACTGAGTGATTTCACTTTAACTTTTCACTTTCATGCATTGGAGAAGGAAATGGCAACCCACTCCAGTGTTCTTGCCTGGCGAATCCCAGGGATGGGGGAGCCTGGTGGGCTGCCGTCTGTGGGGTGGCAGAGAGTTGGACACGACTGAAGCGACTTAGCAGCAGCAGCAGCAGCAGCAGCAGTTTGATTTCAAAATCTAAGTGCTGATTTTCTTGAGACAATTTTTCTTCTGTTTTGTTCCAGAGTCTCAAAAGGCTCAGTTAAGTGATTTCCAGAAAACATGTTGCAGGCTCATCAAAGCTCTTGAGACGTTGGATTCCTTTGCACTAAAAAGAAACCTTAAACTGTATATTCTGATTATGTGTATGGATTTTTTAACTAAAGAATAAATGTCTGTAATTTTTTTTAATTAATATGATAGGCAGATGGTATGAGAGTGTAATATCTACCATCTCTGTCTACCACAAGCAGCATTGCTAGAGTTGTGTGCATCTGTATGTGCTCAGTCATGTTCGACTCTTTGCGACTTCCTGGACTATGGCCTGCCAGACTCTTCTGTCCATGGAATTTCCCAGGCAAGAATACTGGAGTGGGTTGCCATTTCCTACGCCAGGAGATCTTCCCCAGCCAGGGATCGAACCTGTGATTGCTGGTGTTAAGATTTTCCAAAGTGGTGAAGACTTCCTGGGAAAGTGCTGGGGGCGGGAATGTATAATTTTCCCTTGATTTTCACAGTAGATGTGTTACTAGAAAATTCAGTTAATTCTAAACAGACATGCCCCAAATGAATGTCCAGGCAGCATGTTCACAAATTACACATGTTGGAAGACAGTTCCGTGTTGGTCCTGGCTGTCTTCCCATTTCTTGGCAGGATGACTAGTACTGCTCCTTCCTATCTATTGAGTATGAATGGTACTACCCCATTTATTGAATCTAGCAAAACCATCTCTTTGGATTTCTCAGTTGCTGTGTGGGGACAGTATTGACCACTGATGTAAATTAGATGTTCTTAGATGGAACTAAGTGGTTGGTCAGTATGTTATCATCATCTGTCTGTCTCTGTCCTCTCTTTGTTGGCATCATTATTAGATAGCTCTCCTATGTAAAATGAAAGCTAATGGTAGTTCCAAGTTTATAAGAACATTAGAGCATTCATCCCAGTGGATATGTGCCTCTATCCACTTCCAGGGAGGATTTCTGTGTTTTGTGCACACACTTCTGGAACTGAGTGGTATAATTCTTGTGCATTTTTTGAGTTAATATGTCCCCTCCAAATATGAGTATATAAGTATTTCTCATTATCATTTATTGAATAATCCATCTGACTTGAAATGTTACCTTTGTTATATATACAGTTTCATATTCATCTCTGGATTTTGTATTATGATCTGATATTTTTTTGTATGCTCCGATGCCTATGTCTTCCTGATTTACTTTCTATAATTTTGTAGTATGATTTGATACCTAGTAGTGAACGTCTATTTCATTATTATTCCTTTTGAAAAACTGCTGAATGCTTCTCTTACATTTACTCTTTCAAATGAATTTTAAATGTAATTTGTCAATCTCTGACCTCTCTTATCCTGTTGGAATTTTGACTGGAATTTCATTTATTTGGGGACAGTTGGTACTTTTTATAATATTGAAACTTCTCATCTGGACTTGCAGCTCATGTCTCAATTTGTGTAGTTCTTTTTTGATGTATTCAGTAAACTTTTATAGTTTCACTTAATTTTTAAACTGATTGTTAGATTGCTACCCAACACCTTGCTCCTTAATTTAGTTGTCTTATTAGCTCTAATAGTTATTCATTTTGTTTTCTAAATTTTCTAGATTAACAGGTGTATCATTTACAAATATTGATTGTATTTTTTCCCTGTGTTTATGCCTCATTATTTTTCTTATCTGTAACATTGACTTATTATCAAAACAAAGTTACCTAATAGTTATTTTTGTCTTCTTCCTGACTTCAGTAAGAGTGAATTAGTGTTTCTTTATTAAGCATATTTGCTTTTGGTTCCTAATATGTGCACTATCACATTTATTTTATTCCTGATTTTTTATGGGCTTTTAACTGAGGATGGCGAGTGATTTTATCAAATGCTCTTTGCAGTCCTGTGAAGATTGCCCTTATAGTTTTTCTCCTTTAAACAATTAGTGCATTTTATTAACTAATAGATTTTCTAACATTCAGTGAACAGTATGAATTCATCAGATTTTAATTAAAAACTACTTTGACAAAGAAGCATTGATCTTTTAGTGAATTGTTGGAGTTGATTTCTTCCTAATCTTTTTTAGGATTTTTGCATCAATTCATACGGAAGCTGGTAATTTTCTTGTATAATCTTTATCAGGCTTTGGTATCAGGGTTATTTTAGTTTGGTAAAATAAACTGGGAAATCTTGCTTTGTGTTTATGGTTGAGAATAGTTTAAATCAGGAATTATCTATTTTTTAAAGGTTTGATAAAAGTTACCTGTAATTTTTATCTGAGCCTAGCATCTTTGGGAGACCAGATCTGTTACAACCTTTTCAGTTACTTCTGGGATCAGTGGCTTAGGGTGGCATTTTATTCATTTTTGTATTCCCAGCTTCTAGTTAGTGTCTGTTTTATAGTGAATACTGTATATATTTGTGTTGAATGAATCTTCTGGAGAAAGAAATGGTAACCCACTCCAACATTCTTTCCTGGGAAATCCCATGGACAGAGTAGCCTGGCAGACTCCAGTCTATAAATTCACAAAGTCAGACACCACTGAGCACAAACACACAATACACACACTATATATTTGTGTTGAATGAATGAATAATTGTAATTATGTTTCTAAGAGGTATATGGAACATATGAATTAGTAGTAATAATAGCTAAGAGTTTGTGCCAGATAGTAGTTTGATTTACAATTGCTTTACAATTATTTGTTTAATCTTCATTATAACTCTGGATAAGTTACTATGAATATTCCATTTTACAGTAGAAATTGAGGCACAGAGAGGTTAGGTAAATTGCCTGAAGATATGAAGCCAGTTAAATATTGGAGCCAGGATATGGCAAAAATGATGATATTTGTAGTTGGTGGGATTATGAATGTTTCAAAATACTTAAAGAAATTTTAATAGTGTTTTATAGTCTTCACAATTAGGGGAAAAAAAAAAAAGAATTAAGCATTTGCCTAACTTTGTCAAAAATTTTCCTTCTAAGGGACACATATCAGTGTATCAGTAAGTAAAACTTAGGGAGTTTTATGTTCAATTTATTTTTTCTTTTCATTCATGTAAGAGTAAATGGAACACATCTTTGGGGCGTATTGCTCTGCCTTCTTAGCAGGTCAACCCAGATTGTTCCACATGATTGTTATTACTTTACAGTAGTTATCATTACAATGTTACCCAGTGTTTTGAAAGTACTATACAATTTCATATTTTATACGTTTTTTATTGATTAAATTTTGGCTTGGCTTCTTCCTGATAACAGTTTGTCCTGTTGATTTGAGAAGTAGTATAACTTTTTATCCTGCTTATCAAGTTTTCCAGAGAAGGTAATGGCAACCCACTCCAGTACTCTTGCCTGGAAAATCCCATGGACAGAGGAGCCTGGTAGGCTGCAGTCCATGGGGTCACTTAAGAGTTGGACACGACTAAGCGACTTCACTTTCACTTTTCACTTCCATGCATTGGAGAAGGAAATGGCAATCCACTCCAGTGTTCTTGCCTTGAGAATCCCAGGGACGGGGGTGCCTGGTGGGCTGTCATCTATGGGGTCGCACAGAGTTGGACACGACTGAAGCGACTTAGCAGCAGCAGCAGCAGCAGCAGCAGCAGCAGGTTTTCAACCTAAAATATGTTCTCCTAAAGTTAACCCTCGGAGAAGGCAATGGCACCCCACTCCAGTACTCTTGCCTGGAAAATCCCATGGACGGAGGATCCTGGTGGGCTGCCGTCTGTGGGGTCACACAGAGTCAGACATGACTGAAGCAACTTAGCAGCAGCAGCAGAAGTTAACCCTAGATTATGGGACCATTGTTTACTGACCACTACTCACAACTCAAATTTTGAGAATTGACTTTTTTTGTTATTTAAAAATAGTAGGTTTACTTTGTCTTGTTTTTGGCTTGGATTGGAAAAACAGCATTACCCAGAAATTAGCCACAGTTGTTTCTTGGTACGTAATCATGTAGACCTTTTACATACATATATATGAGATACCTACATCTATAGAGTTGAAAAGAAATCATACTATACCTATTTTATAATCTCTTTTTTTTAATCTTTATAGATTGAGTGTATCTTTCAATGACTATCTGATTGGACCCCATCTTGAGGTCTCTTAAGTCATGCAGTAAGCATTTATGTATTACTGCCAAGTGCTATTCAGGATGTTGGGCATACATTAGTCAACAAAACAGTAAAAAGAAAAGAAAAAAAAAGATTGCCCTTGTGGAATTTAAATACTAATGGGGGATGACAGACAAGCAAAATAAACCTAATCAATAGAGTGTTAAACAGCAGTAAATGATATAGAAAAAAAAAAGGGAGGAGGGAGTTTGGGAGTGTGGGAGAAGTGAAGCTTCAAAAAGTGTAGTCAGCAAAGGCCTTATTGAGAAGATATTTGAATAGACATAAAAGTAGTGAGGGAATGAGCCAGGAATGTGCCAACAAGGAGAGTCTAATGTAAAGAGAGCAGAATGGGTGAGGGAAATAGTAGGAGATGAGGTCACAGAGAACTTGTTGGGGCCGGAGATCAGGAGGTGAGTCTGAGATCATGTAGAGACTGGTAGGCTATTATAAAGGCTTTTATTCTGAGTGCAGTGGAGGTCCAGTAGGAATTTTAGGGTAGAGGAATGACATGGTCTAACTTACACCGTTAAATGATCATTGTAACTGCTGTGTTGATAATAGAATGGCGAGTGATATGTGTGTGTACGAGGGGCACGGGGGCAAAGACAGAAGCAGAGAAACCAGTTAGGGGGCTGTTGCATTAGAGATGCCAGTGGCTTGGATGAGGGTTAGTTTAAAAAAAAAAAAAAAGTTGGATTCTAGGTAAAGATTGACATTGGGCATGATAGGATTTGCTGGCAGATTGGATATGAGGTGTAACAGAACGATTAAGGATGACAAAGATTTTTGTCTGAACAACTAGAAAAATGGAGCCACCATCAGCTAAAATGGGGAATGCTCGAAGGGATAGGTTTGGGGGAGAAGATCTAAGAGTTCACTTTTGGACTTAATAAGTTTGAGGTGCTTACTACACATTCAAGTGATGATGTTGAGTAGGGAGAGGTCTTGGCTGGAGATAAAACCTGGAAGTTGTTGCCTATATATGGTACTTAAATATAAAACTGGATGAAATTGCCAAAAGAGTCAAGATAGAAAATAGAAGAGCTCAGGGAATTGAGCTCAAAGCCCTCCTTGATTAGAAGTTTGGAAGGTAGGAAGAATAAGTAGAGAAGACTGAGAAGGGAGCTAGGAGGAAAACCTAGAGAGAATACAGCTCTGGAGACTAAGTGACTACTCTTGGTTTTAGCATGCATCTTCCCTTCCAGACCCTGTGGATTTATTTCTCTCTTCTGTGGGTTGCTAAAATTAAATACATAAACCTCTTCCCCCACTCCTTTTAGCTCCTATTACTTTAACAAGAAAGTGTTTGTTTAAAAAAAGTTCACTGTAAGTACTGTGTGTGTATCTATTGAAGATAATTTCCTGACATCAGCTCATACACTTACTGGGGTCACCTTGAGCTGCTGAGATGGAACCTGCATCTCACTTCCGGAGAGTGAGCTGCCGATAAAGGCAAAATCAGCAGCTGATCCCCTGAGGTGTCCCTGGCAATTCCAAGTATTTATATAGGGTCTGCTTTAGAGCCTCAGGGAACTAGAGTCTTTCTGTCTTTCTCTCAAACTTGATTATTACCACTTACTTATTGGTTAGTTCAAGTATGTGATTAACTGTTCTAGTTAGTCATCCCTCAGTATCTGTTGGAGGGATTGGTTCCAGGACACCCTGCGCCCGCCGGTAGTACCCAACTCTGAGAATTTGCATCTCTGATATAAAACTATTTGCAAACATCCTTCTGTATACTTTAAGTCATCTTTAGGTTACTGTAACACTTAATACAATGCTATGTAAATAGCAACACTTTAAACAATGTAAATGCTATATAAATAGTTGGTGGTGAACTGCAAATTCAAGTTTTGCTTTTTGGAGCTTTCTTGAGTTTCCCCCCTCCCCTCATAGTTTGCAGATGCAGAACCTGTGGGTACAGAAGGCCAACTGTATAGCTCCCCAATTTTCATTACACTTTGCTTTATTGCTCTTAGCAGATAGTGCATTTTTTACGAATTGAAGGTTTGTGGCAACCCTGTATCCAACAAATCTGTCCGTGCCATTTTTTTCAACTGCATTTGCTCACTTCACGTCTTTGTGTCACATTTTCATAATTCTCATAATATTTTAAACTTTTTCATTATTGTATTTGCTGTGGTGAGCTTTGATCAGTGGTCTTTGGTGTTACTGCTAACTTGCTGAAGGTTCAGATGATGGGTAGCATTTTTAAACAATAAAATATTTTAAAATTAAGGTATGTACATTGTTTTAGACATAATGTTATCACACAGTTAGTAGAGAACAGTAAAGTGTAAACGTAACTTTTATATGCACTGGGAAACCAAAAAATTCATAAGAGTGATTTTATTGCAACATTTGCTTCATTGCAGTGGTCTGGAACCACACCTGTGATATTGCTGAGATATGCCTTTACTAGCAGGCGAGGATATACTAGTCATTTGTTGCTGGGTAAACAGATTATACCAGAATTTAGCAATTTATGATAGAGTTATTGCTCAGTCGTGTCCGACTCTGCAACCCCATGGACTATAAAATCCATAGAATTCTCCAGGCCAGAATACTAGAGTGGGTAGCCTCTCCCTTCTCCAGGGGATCTTCCCAACCCAGGGATCCAACCCAGGTCTTCCGCATTGTGGGTGGATTCTTCATCAGCTGAGCCACAAGGGAAGCCCAAGAATATTGGAGTGGGTAGCCTATCCCTTCTGCAGTGGATCTTCCTGACCCAGGAATCGAACCAGGGTCTCCTGCATTGCAGGGGAATTCTTTACCACCTGAGCTATCAGGGAACTTTTAACAACAGACATTTATCATCTCACAGTTTCTGAGGGACAGGAATTTGGGAGCAAATTAGCTAGGTGTTTTTGGTAAAGTTTTTCATGATGTTGTAATCAAAATGTCTGCAGTGGCAGCAGTAATCTGAATACTTACCTGGGATTGGTAAGATCCACTTCAAGATGGGTGAACTAACATTACTGTTGGCAGGAGGCCTCAATTCCTCACTGTGTGGACGTCTCCATAGGACTCTTTGGTGTCTTCATGATTTGGCAGCTGGCTTCCCCTAGAGTAAGTGATTCAAGAGAGAAGAAGGAAGATGGGAAAACCATAATGCCTTTTATATCCTGATCTTAAAAGACAAACACTGTCACTTCAGCTATATTTTATCTGTAAGAAGTGAGTCACCAAGTCTAGCCCACATTCATGAGGAAGAATATTAAAGAATTTGTGTACATGTTTTTATTTACAAAATTAAAAAAAATTTTTTTTTCCTTAATTTTTTGGCCATGCTGCACGGCATGTGGGGGTCTTAGTTTTCTGACCAGGGATCGAATCTGTGCTCCCTGCAGTGCAAGCAGAGTCTTAACCACTGGACTGCCAGAGAAGCCCCGGACATATTTTTTTAAAACTACCACAATTTAACCTTTGGCCAGAAATTTCTCCCATGTGAGAAATATACTCACCTCCTCCCAAGACCCACCAGAAGCCTTGTCCCTTTATAGCATTAACTTGAAATCCAGGTGTCATTTACTTAGGTCTGAGTATGGATGAGGCTCTTTGGACAGAATTCCTTTTGATGTGGAGATCTAGAAAACAAAGACAAGTTTTTTACCCCTCACATATACAACATATAGTGATGGGAGAAGCATATAATAAATAGGTATAGAGATTTCTGTTTAGAAAGGGAGAAGATGTAAGGCACACAGAAGTTACTGATTCATAGCAATTTTGATGTTTGTCTGGATAAATGTTGGACGGTCCTTGATTGGGACTTCGTTCTACTTCTGCCCAGGAATGCTTCTCTGTGGCTCTTGTTTCCTCCTTCCTGGCTCTTGATACCACCCAATGAGTCATTGTTTTCCGTGAAAAGTAGTCCAAATTTGCAGCTCCATAGTTTTCTTAGCGTGCATCTTACCAATAGAATTTTGAGGGCCTAAAAGATCTCTTTTCGTTTTGTACTGCCTCTGTACTTTTCAATTTAAGCTGGTAGTGTTTCTTTTGAAAACTTTGAGTCTCCTGTGAGTATTAGTAAAGTTCATGCCGTTAACAAGAGCTACACTCACAAGTCTTTTTTAGATACTCTTTTTTACCATGAACTTCTGCTGGGATTGCTGAAGGACAATACTTGTTGTGGGTAGAACTGTATACTCTACCAATGTTCAAGTCCTAACTTCCTGACTTAGCTGTGAATATGATCTTATTTGGAAATAAGGTCTTTTATGTGTGTGTGTGCTCAGATGCTTCAGTTATGTCTGACTCTTTGCAACTCGGTGGATTGTAGCCTGCCAGGC
Organism: Bison bison bison; assembly: GCF_000754665.1. Taxonomy (NCBI): domain Eukaryota; kingdom Metazoa; phylum Chordata; class Mammalia; order Artiodactyla; family Bovidae; genus Bison; species Bison bison. The sequence continues at coordinate 1,195,042 of NW_011493897.1, read as the reverse complement.
TCTTCTGTCCTTGGAATTCTCTAGGCAAGAATACTGGGTTGCCATGCCCTCCTCCAGGGGAGTCTTTCCAACCCAAGGATCAAACCCACGTCTGTTATGTCTCCTGCATTGACAGGTGGATTCTTTACCACTGAGTCACCAGGGAAGCCCCTGACAGCATCTTGATTTCAGATTTCTGACTCCAAAATTATGAGAGAACAAACTCCTGTTGGTTTTAGCTACCCAGTTTGTGGGAATATGTTATGGCAGCCCCAGAAAACTATTAATAATACGACGTCCACAGTTGTTTAATTGAATAGTTCTCTAGGCACTATCTTTCTGAGGTCTTCACAAAGAATTTTTATAGCCGTATTCTTGGCTTCTTTAACTGTTTTCTTCTGGCAAGGCCCATGATTTGATCTTTGCTTGAAAACCATTTCTTTCTTTCTTTTTTTTAAAAGCCATTTCTTAATTTTAGTATCATTTGCCATCTGGAGAGTCTGGGAATTTTCAGAATGATCCAATCTTAACTCCTTTTTAAGTATTCTTCCTTTAATGTATTCCTCTTCTTTTGCATTTTAATGCATCAAGATGAAACCAAAAGGGACCTTCAACATTCCTGTCTGGAAGTCTTATTAGCTAGATTATCATCCGTTCATGAGCCATAACTTCTACTTCCCATATGATGGCAGGCTTTTGCCACTACATAATAAGGATCTCTTTCCCTCCTGTTTTCCTCACTTTCCCTTAAGTACTCACTCTTCCTCAGAAGCCATCATGCATCTACTATTTCTTCAAGGCTTTTCAAACTTTTACTCACTCTCCTCAAAATCCTTCCAGCTCTGCCCTCTGCTGTATTCCAGAGCTATTCCCACGTTTTAGGTTTTTTTTTTTTTTTTTTTTTACAGCAAGCTTCCCAGGTGGCCCAGTGGTAAGGAATCCACCTGCCAGTGCAAGAGACACAAGAGACATGTTTGATCCCTGGGTCTGGTAGATCCCCTGGAGTAGGAAATGGCAATCCTCTTGCAGTATTCTTGCCTGGAAAACTCCATGAGCAGAGGAGCCTGGCAGGCTACAGTCCATGGGATTTCAAAGAGTCGGACACAACTTAGCATGCGTGCACTCACTTCTGGGTATCAAAATCTGTATTAGGTATCTATTGCTGTATAACAATTACCCCAGAGCTTAGAGGCTTAAACAACAAACATTTATTATCTCATAGGTTCAGTGGGTCAGGAATTTGAAAGCAGCTTAGCTGGGTGGTTCTGGCCCAGGATCTCATGAACTTACAGTCAGTTCATTGGCCATTGCTGTAGTTATCTGAAGAATCAATTGGGGATTACTCAGATTTTGGCAAGTTTGTTCTAAGTATTGCCAGGAAGCCTTAGTTCTTTATCACGTGGGCATTTCCATAGGATTGCTTGATATGGCACTTTCCCAGAGAAAGTAATCCATGAGAGGGTGCGAGGAAGAAGCCACAATGCCTTTTATGACCTATCCTTGGTAAAGGAAATGGCACCTCACTCCAGTATTCTTGCCTGGAAAATCGCATGGATGGAGGAGCCTGGTAGGCTATAGTCCATGGGGTCACAGAGTTGGACACGACTGAGCGACTTCACTTCCACTTTCGGAAGTCACAGTTATCCTACCGTATTCTATTGTTAAGAAGTAAGTCACAGCTGTTACTGATATAGCCAGAATCACTGACCAGACTCTGTCTGGAACAGGAAAGCAGAGTAGCTGGAGGACAGGATGAGATTGGAGTAATCAGCTCATAGAGCTAAATGCTCATCTGTTCTAAGAGGAAATCAGTAAATCAATAAGTGAATGACTACAACTGATTGATAAAGAGACAAATGAATCATGATAGTACTTAGGAATATGAATATTTAAGAATGCCAGAAGCAACCACAGAAAGTGATTCCTTCCCGGGAGCAGGAACAGGGGGTTGGATAAGACAAGAATCTTTTGCAAGAATCTGTTTAAGTCTTTGTGTCTTACTTGACTCCCTTAACTTTGGTAATGAAATAAATTTAATTTTTAATAATAAAAAAAAGAAGTAAGTCACAGTATGGTATTGGCATGAAAATAGACATCTAAATCAAGGTAACAGAGGGCCAGAAATAAATCTATGCATATATGGTCTATTAGTTTATGACAGAGGAGCCAAGAATATACAGTGGAGAAAGAACAGTCTGTTTAATAAGTGGTGTTGGGAAAACTGGATAGCCACAAGGAAAAGAATGAAATTGGATCAGTGTCTTATACCATACAAAAATTAACTCAAAATGAATTAAAGACTGGTACATATGACCTGAAACTGTAAAATGCCTATAAGAAAACAGGCAGGAAACTCCTTGACATCAGTCTTGGTGATGATTTTTTTGGATGACTCCAAAAGCAGAGGCAACAAAAACAAAAATAAACAGGTGGAACTACATCAGACTATGAAAAGCTTCTGCATGGCTAAATCAACAGAATGAAAAGGAAACCAACTGAACTGGAGAAAGTATTTGCAAATGATATATCCAACAGGAGACTAATATCCAAAATAATACAAAGAACTCATGCAACTCAACAACAATAAAAACAAACATTGAATTAAAAAACATGCAGAGGACTTGAATAGACATTTTTCTGAAGAAGACATATAGGTGGCCAACAGGCATGTGAAAAGATGCTCCGCCATCACTAATCAGAGAAATACAAATCAAAGCCACAGTGAGCTATCACCTCACACCCGTTAGAATGGCTATAATCAGAAAGATAAGAAATAACAAGTGTTGATGAGGGTGTCAAGAAAAGTGAATGAGCCCCTTCTACAGTATTATTGGGAATGTAAATTGGTATAGCCAATGTGGAAAACTATATGGAGGTTCCTCAAAAAAAAAAAAAAAAATAGAACTACCTTCAGATCAGATCAGTCACTCAGTCATGTCCGACTCTTTGCGACCCCGTGATCCAGCAATTCCTCTTCTGGATATTCATCTGAAGAAAACAGAAGCACAAATTTGAATAGATACATGCATCCCATGATCGTTGCAGCATTGTTTACCATAGCCAAGACATAGAAACAACCTAAGGGTCCACTGATGGACGAATGGATAAAGAAATGGTGGTACACATACACAAAGGAATGTTATTCAGCTCTAAAATAGACTGACATCTTGCCATTTGCAACAACATGAATGGACCCTGAGGACATGCTTAGTGAAATAAATCAGAGAGAGAAAGACAAATTCTATATAATCTTTTATGTGGAATCTTAAAAAAAAGAGAATTCAGTATCCAGGTTCATAGATAAAAGAGAACAGATTGGTGGGTTGCCATAGGCAGGGGTTGGGGGATAAGTAAAATCAGTGAAGGGGGGTCAAAAGATACAAATTTCCAGCTATAAAATAAATATTGGGGATATAATGTATAGCACAATGACTGTATTATCAGGGAAATGTAAATGAAACTCACAATGAGATAGATTATAGTTCATCACTGTTAATTACATTACAGTGTTATTTTAATACTGTATTGTATATTTGAAAGTTGCTGAGAGAGTAGATCATAAGAAAGTAAAATTTTATAACTATGTATGGTAATGAATGTGAACTAGTTTTATTATGATCATTTGCGATATATACAAACATCAAATCATGTTGTACCTGAAAAAAAAATACAATGTTATATGTCAGTTGTACATCAAAAAAAAGAAAAGTCCGTAAGTCCAACCTATACCCAAAAGAGGAGTATAAAATAACTTGTGAGTGTCTTAGTTAGCTATCATGGAATTTTTTTTAAAAGGGCTCTTTAGGGCTTCTCTGGTGGCTCAGTGGTAAAGAATCTGCCTGCCAGTGCAGGAGATATGGGTTCAATCCCTGGTTTGGGAAGATCCCTCATGCCATGGAGGAACAAGCCCGTATGTCACAACTATTGAGCCTGTGCTCTAGAGCCCTGGAGCTGCAACTGCTGAAGCCCACATGTCCTAGAGCCTGTGCTGTGCAATAAGAGAAGCCACAAGAATGAAAAACCTCTAGACACAGCATCACAACTAGAAAACAGCCCGAGCAGCAAAGACAACCCAGCACAGCCAAATAAAGGGGTGGGTGGGATGCTGTACCTTTAAATAGTATTTTGCACAATGTATATAACACATAAAAATGGAACTACTCTTGTTGCAGGGAGGTGGGTCCAGAATCCCACTGGCCTAGCATCTCTTTAAGCCTCTCATGTTGCTTCCAAGGATCCAGGAATCATAGTTTGAACACTAACCATACAGTCAGAGTCCTTTCCTGCTTAATTCATAAAAATCTATTATTATATAAGGCAGCATAGCTCAGGAAGACAGCCATAATATCAAAGTAACAGTCTACCAGATAGCAGACTGATTTGCTATTGTATACAGTGAAAAGCCATTGCGTTACGGGGAAGGGGTTGGTGATGAGATAGCCATGGATATCTATGGAGTACTTTCATTAGTCTGTTGTCTTACCTAATTTTTTTTCTTCAACAGAGTACTACAACAGATCATTGCAGGATTCATTCCTGGATCCCCATTTTCTTGGTAAGTAACTAATTGCCTTCTGTCTCACTCTCCTGGAGTAGCATAATTTCTAGTACTGTAGTATCTGTGCCATAATGAGAGACAAAAGGAGCTCCACAGGTGAGTGTATAGGTGTGATTGGCAGGCTGTTAAAGACTGCTGTTGTCTGCTGAGCCCAAACTTAATCAGAACTTATTTTTGTATAATTCAGGCTGATGAGGGCCATCCTGGTCCTGCAGGGTGTCTGATTCCATTCATACTCAGGTCTGAGGGTCGTGCTGAGGTAGGGAGTGAGGTGGTCCCTACGAAGGTTGGTGTCTGATTTGTGAGCTTCTCTTGGAGATTATATGGGAAGACTTTATTCCTTAAGAATTTCTGAAATTGAAAACATTGCTTCACTTCCTTTTCTCAAAGTAAGAAGGTTTTTTCAGAAGAAACAAAAGGCTTAAATTCAGTAACAGAGTGACAGTCACTTACTGTACAGGTTAAAGATGTAATGTCTTCTTGTCTGGACAGTTATTTGCCATTTCTTACTCTACCCCAGAAGGCTTCTTTGCTCAGAGGGACCTTGGTCCTTCCACACAGTTACCCTGTTTTCCAGCCTCTAGTTTCTTTAAGCATGTTCCAGCCGGAGTCTGGATATCTGTCATGCAGGGTGGTACACCAACAGCTCCAGAAAGAGGTGCTGCCAAATCCCTTTTGTAACTGCTCTAAGTTGTGATTGAGAGACACTGCTATGGCTGCTTCTCTACTTGAAAGCTGCTCATTGTGTAAGGCCACAGGCTGCCCCTTAGAATGAGGGAACTTTGCTGTCAATTTTGACCACTCAGGAAGGGAAAAATCTCCTTAAAAAGCAGCTCCATCTATGTTTAATTTAAATGGGCACAGAGGAGACAAACTTATAACCAACAGGCAATGAGTCACTCTTTTTGCTCTGGTTTGTCAGGTGGTATTTTAGGTAGCTTCACATTTTATGTTCCATACAGTTAAGCAGAAATTCCTGGAGAATGAGAGACTGCCTCTGGATAATCTGTTTGACCTTGAAATCACTGAGAAATTCTTTGCCACTTAGTTCTAGAGAACTAGTGACTTGCCAGCTCTGAGAGAGAGCAGGATTCCTCTGCCAACTTTTTCTGTGGTGTAGGGCGGAGCCTGGTCACTCCATCTAATGCTGTCTGTCTCATCTCATGTATAGGAGCGGGATGCTGCACTCCAACCCTGGGGACTATGCCTGGGGTCAGACAGGGCTTGATGCCATTGTAACCCAGGTGAGGAGCTGCCTTTTGAGGGTGTCTGTTCAGTGTGTCTCATGGTTCCACAGGCTTCCTGCTTTCCTTCTGCTACTTTCTGAAATGGCAGTCACTCTGCTTTCCTTAATATTTTGAGCTTGTGGGTTTCTGTTTTACTAAAGAGATAAATGGTTTATGGATTTAGCTCAGCATCCATGTACTTTCTTGGTCCTAGGGACTTTCTAGAAGATAGCTTCAACTCCAAAGGAAAAAACTTCTGTAACAAACAGTATTTTCTGTTTTGGCCTCTTGTTCATTCCTATGAGGATTCTATTGACAAGTACTTCACAAAAAAGAAAGGTCTCCTCACAGGTTGAAGCAGGGATTTCTGCTAGATGGAGCAAAGTAGGGGAAGGAAGCAGAGAAAAAGGTATTCCCATGCCATGTATAATTGCTTCCACTTGTTTATGTTTATTTTAATTTAATTGGTTTTTCATTTCCCTTGTGGATTGCTGAGACTAGAAGGCATGTCATTTATATCCAGGTCTTCTTGTAGGCAGTAATTTACCTATTTCTTGGCTTACCTTATGCTACTTTCCATACTCTCATCTTTTTCTTTCTTTCAGCAAAATCAAGTTTTTGAACTGGTTAAGTATCACTTTCTGTTAAGGTGTAGTTTTATTTGTGACATCACAACCCTTTTGCTGCCTCCAAAGTTGCTTTATGCCCAGAGGTGAGCCTTGCAATGATGGATCTGTCTGTAGGCTTATACTAATGTCACTCTGAAATTGTAAAGCAATTATTCTGGCAGCAGGAAAGGGCAAACCCAAGCCTCTCAGAGCCTTGTGGAAGCAAAAGCAACTAACATTTCTCATGTCTGCACTGTTCTCAGATGGAGCAGCACCCTCCTAGGGATAGTTCGATGTCTGCCACTTCTTCTTTGCCTTTTTTTTTTTTTGTAGCTTTTAGGACAACTGGAAAATACAGGGCCTCCCCCAGCTGACAAGGAAAAGATCACATCTCTTCCAACAGTGACAGTAACTCAGGAACAAGTTGGTAGGTTCATTTTCATATGTGTGTTGTCGTTTTATTATCTCTGTTCAGAATCTGAGCCATGTACTATATTAAAAATCTTCCATGAAACTGTAGGACTCCTAAAGTTCCTACCTGTGTGCCAGATATAAAAGGTACCTATCCCTTCATTAGGGTTAGTCACCAGGTAATTCCTGAGCAATTACCATGCTATTTCTCTAGCTGCTATGCAGGAAATAAAGAAATGCAAAGGTATATAAAACTTGATTTCTTGAAGAACTTACTAGAGGAAGCAAAACTCACCAAATGATTAGACATTATTATAAAAAGTACTTGAGCAAATGATCCTCTAGGGGAAAAGGAAGAGAAAAAATAGGAGGCTAGGAATTTGTTTCACACCTACCCTATATTTAGGTACATTAGACATAGATATTATTTTATTTATAAGCATGAAAAAAAATTAGTATTGAGGGACATTAGTTTGGACTTGGAGTTTCTTTCCCCATGAATTCTACTTTAGAGAGTCAGAAGATTTTAAAAGACAGGATGGGCCATCTTAGAGACATTATTCTGTTTATGGCAAAGTATGAACCAATGAAGAATGTCAGTATGAACGTGGAGTCTGCATTAGGTATAAGGAGTGTAACCTCATTAGATCTGAAATAGAATCTAATTTGTGGAGTGATGGGAGGTATGTTTGAATCGGAGGTATAATTGGATAGGTATGACTGGATAGGTCCTTATTGCAGAGGACCCTGAAACTGGCAGAGGAGTTAGGGCTGGATGTTTTAGGTAGTAGGTAAATTCTGTAGGTCCCTAACTGGAGGAATGAGGGAAGCTGAGTGATCTTTAGGGAAGATTAGTTTGGAGGATAGTATCTAAAATAGATTGGAAGAGGGAAGGAGCAGAAATATTCTTAATGGGCTATTGCAGCATTCTGATGGGGTTCAGGTGATGGCAGTGCTACAAAGGAAAGGGTAGACTCAGATAATTTTTGAAGAAAGGCTTTCATCATTGCATAAGATAAGGAGGGGAAAGGGGGAAAGATGATTCTAAAGTTTTGCAACTCTGTAACTACAGAGGTGGTGCTGACATCATCAGGGAATGGAAGAATTATGAGCAGGCCCTGGTTTGGATAAGGAGGTGATGTGATGTTTTTAATTTTGAATCTGTTGCTTTTGGGGATCCCAAATGAGAATCCAAGAAAAGATGAGCTGGGGATTGCTGTGGAGCTGGTATTAGGGAAAACCAACTGGTAGCAAAGTATAGGATATATTTGGCAGGCCTGGAGTCAGGGTTGTTACCTAAGAGGCTATTGCAGTAAACTAGGCATGAGAAGGAAATGGCAACCCACTCTAGTGTTCTTGCCTAGAGAATTCCATGGCTGGGGGAGCCTGGTGGGCTGCAGTCCATGGGGTCGATCCACTCTAGTGTTCTTGCCTGGAGAATTCCATGGACGGGGGAGCCTGGTGGGCTGCCGTCTTATGGGATTGCACAGAGTCAGACACGACTGGAACGTCTTAGCAGCAGCAGCAGCAGGCATGAGAAGTAAACGCTGAAATTAGGGCAAACATTGTGGGAGTAGAGAGGAGGGAGTGAATCTTTTAAGTGATATTTTACTCCAAATGCTGTGAATACTGTGGAGCATGTAGCATACATACCCCGGCTGCTGGAGAGAGAGACTGCTGCTGCTGCTGCTGCTAAGTCGAAGTCGCGGCAGTCGTGTCCGACCCTGTGTGACCCCATAGACGGCAGCCCACCAGGCTCCCCCGTCCCTGGGACTCTCCAGGCAAGAACACTGGAGTGGGTTGCCATTTCTTTCTCCAATGCATGAAAGTGAAAAGTGAAAGTGAAGTTGCTCGGTCGTGTCCGACTCTTCGCGACCCCATGGACTGCAGCCTACCAGGCTCCTCCGTCCATGGGATTTTCCAGACAAGAGTACTGGAGTGGGATGCCATTGCCTTCTCCGGAGAGATAGACTAGCTGGTGTTATTAGCCAAACTTGGGAAACTTGGAATTTGCAGCTTGGTAATCCTAGTTCAGTTTGTAGCCATTATCTCTCAGAAGAAGGTTTCCGGTCTCTGGACTTGGAGCCTGATTTACCCTTGGGCCTTGCAGTTCTGTAGCAGCACCTCTTGGTACAACTTTTAATAAACAACTTGTTAAAAAGGCTTTAGGGTAACCATGATGAAATAGGATGTGTAATGTCGAAAGTAGTAGAGTGAAAGTGGCTTGACGCACTGAATGAGAACTGCTGAGATTGTCAAGATGAGTTCTTTGGTCGTGGTGGACAGATTGTCAGTGTTTCCTAAGTAGAAACTGCCAGGAGGCTTTCACACATTTGAGAAGATGTTTTTCCTGTTTTACTTAACAGATAATCTAAGCCCCAGTTCTTCCAACTCTTTATGTTGAAAAATAGACCTCGTAGAGTTGCTGTCTGGACCTTATTGGAATGGGCCCATTCATCAGTCCTTTTCATATCCTTGGCTGTTACCACCTCTGTCCCCCTTTTGAAGTAAAATTCTGCTGCTTCTCTGCCTCCACCCTAGATGCACTTTGTTTTTTCTTTGTATCCTTTTGGTTGGTAAAGACATTAGGCTAGGTTTTTTTTCCTTCTTTTTGCTTATTTTAAAAGGCATTTCCTCCTCTAACAGATAAGGGCTTAGAGTGTCCAGTATGCAAAGAGGATTACACAGTTGAGGAGGAAGTCCGGCAGTTACCCTGCAACCACTACTTTCACAGCAGTTGTATTGTGCCGTGGTTAGAACTCGTAAGTACAGACAGCTCTCATCTGTGATGGGGCCCCTGTGGCAGTCATGTCTTGGGGGGGATCAGTAAGGGCATAATTAACAGTTAGTGGAGAGCCAAGCAAATCAGATTTTAGTTTCTGGCTAACTCCTAGTAGCAACATTACTGTGTTTTAGATTATTAATCTGTTCAGAACTTCTCTGACCAGGGGTTAGCAAACTACAGCCTATAGGTCTCTGTGGACTGGCACCTATTTTTGTAAATGAAGTTCCATTGGAACACAGCTATGCTCATTTGTTTACAGATGGTCTATGGCTACTTTTGTGCTCCCTTAGCAGAGTTAAGTAGTTGAAACATTGGCGGTATGGCCTGCAGAGTCTGAAATATTTACTATTTTTTCTTTAACAGAGCAAGTTTGCTGACCCCTGCTCTAGACCATCTCAGGTCATTGTTTCTAGTTAGTTCTGTTTGATAGTATGTGTTAGCTATTGTTAAGTTGCCGCTTTGAATTCTTTGTCAGTTCTGTTAAAAGTTCTATTTGGGAGATGTCCTGGGGTTACACTTGAAGCCCAGCGGGTACTCTGTGAGAATGCATGCCCTTTTTGTTTATCTACCTGCTAACTGTCAGGGTTTCTTAAGTGTTTAGTTAGTTCTTCCAGCTTCTCAGGTCAGGCATGTTCACGTGGACTTATATCTTTCTGTTTCAGCATGACGCATGTCCTGTATGTAGGAAGAGCTTAAATGGTGAGGACTCTACTCAGCAAACACAGAGATCCGGGGCTTCTGCAAGCAACAGATTTAGCAGTGACAGCCAGCTACATGACCGATGGACTTTCTGAAACTAAAGACCACGTCTGAGCCAGGGCTATGGTAGACCTCCTATCACAGCTATTAATTGTATCAATGCAAAAAAAATAGTAGGTGGATTTAGGAATCACTTAAGAAACCCCAACTTATAATATTAATTCACTGAGTGTTTTTCTTCTCTAAATTTAAAGTTAGTGTCTACAGATGGAATTATATCTAGAACCAAATGCCTCTTATTCCTGAATTCAGAGTGATAAAATTTTGTAAGTGTGAAACTTAATTATGTGGGTTTCCCTTGCCAGAATAGAATTGGTTAATTATGTGGGTTTCCCCTGCCAGAATAGAATTGGTTCCTTAAAGTCTACCTAGGGTCATGCTGTCTGTTATGTTACCTTGTGACAGTTGTTTTCACCTCTTTCTTCAACCTCCACCATCGTTAGTGTTCTTTATAGTAAATACAGTGGAACCAGAGCCGTAAAGTCCTGCTGATAAAGTGCTTCTGTTTTAATTGTACAGAAACATCTACTCTTGGCCACGTTAGCCATGGAGTGAGGTCATATTAAATCAGGAATCTGAGACTAATGATTTTTTTTTCTTAAATCTTTAGAGAGCAAATCAAAACAAAGTTACAGTGGGAAGGCCTCTAATTGTACTCTTTGGTTTTCTCATTTTTATTTTTAAAGACTACTTCGTAAGATGCAGCTTCTGCAGAAACCAACATGACAAATGACATATCTTAAGAGTCTTATGTTGGTAGGAATCTGATTCTGGTTCCTTTTTGGGAATAAGTTGGGCAGGATAAAGGCACAAAAGAGAGATGTTTGAAATCTCTGGTTCTAAGGTTTTTTAGTGAGTCTCAGCTCATTGTTTATGCTGGGGACCTTAAAGTAATTTCCTTCACAGAAATAGGATTATTTTATTACTGCTTTTACAGCTGATTCATGTTTTTTTTTTATAATTCATTGGTCTTCAGAAATTGAGACTTTATGTTGTTTCATTTTAATTTTTAAAGTTCATTTATCATCTCTGAAACCTTTTTGTTTGCTTCGTTCTGGCTATACTTGGAGTCATATTGATTTTTGTGATGATGCTGAAACAGCTTGGCCTAGGAGATATAGGCCTTCTTTTTTCAGCCTGTGTCCCATGTACATGCAGATGCTCTTTGGTGCATTTAAGTGTTTGAATAAACGGAGAAGCTTAAGAATGTTGTTGGAACTTCAAAGTCTTAAAAATAAATGATGGGAACATGTAACCACAGTTGGTGCACCAAAAATGGTGACAAGAGGGGCACCATTGGTGTGGTCTAATCAGCCCTTCATGGTTGGAATGATCAAAACAAGAAGATGAGTCTTTGGTGAGTCTCTTTCTTGGCTAGGAGTCTGTCACACACTGGTTTTGGGCATGAGGGGTGGGGTTAGAGATATCTTTGTAATTTAGTAGAGGATAGAGGAATAGGGGAGGGAAGAGAGAAAGTGGGAGAATTTAATGCTGAATTAATAGCTTGCCTCTAAAAGTTGTGACCATAAGGTATGATTCAGGTTTGCCCCAGAGAGAATGAGATGTTTTCTCATAAGCTTCTTATGTTATACCTCTGTAGAGAGAGTGTTTTTGGAGAATGTGAACTGTTTACTATGGTTATTGAAATGTAACCCAGAGATATACATTGGCTTTGAATGGGGAGAGATGATGAGTCTGAGGGGACGTAAGAGGTATATTGTGAATGGCCATTGAGATGGGCTCAACTGAAGTTGGAATATGTTGTGGTTTTCAAGTAAAACAATATTGACAGTATCAGCTATCTCAAAAAATGATGTTAGCCTGGAAGTTTTGTTATTATCTGGATATGCCAGGACAGAAATGGTAGGGACCTAACAGAAGCAGAAGACATTAAGAAGAGGTGGCAAGAATACACAGAACTGTACAAAAAAGATGTTCACGACCCAGATAATCACAAAGGTGTGATTACTCACATTCACCTAGAGCTGGACATCCTGGAATGTGAAGTCAGGTGGGCCTTAGGAAGCATCACTACGAAAAAAGCTAGTGGAGGTGATGGAATTCCAGTTGAGCTATTTCAAACCCTAAAAGATGATGCTGTGAAAGTGCTGCACTCAATATGCCAGCAAATTTGGAAAACTCAGCAGTGGCCACAGGACTGGAAAAGGTCGGTTTTCATTCCAATCCCAAAGAAAGGTAATGGCAAAGAATGCTCAAACTACCACACAATTGCATTCATCTCACACGCTAGTAAAGTAATGCTCAAAATTCTCCAAGCCAGGCTTCAGCAATACGTGAACCGTGAACTTCCAGATGTTCAAGCTGGATTTAGAAAAGGCAGAGGAACCAGAGATCAAATTGCCAACATCCACTAGATCACTGAAAAAGCAAGAAAGTTCCAAAAAAACATCTATTTCTGTTTTATTGACTATGCCAAAGCCTTTGACTGTGTGGATCACAATAAACTGTGGAAAATTCTGAAAGAGATGGGAATACCAGACCACCTGAG
>NW_011493897.1:1181635-1182107 GCF_000754665.1 Bison bison bison | reverse complement strand
ACCTCAGATATGCAGATGACACCACTCTTATGGCAGAAAGTGAAGAGGAACTAAAAAACCTCTTGATGAAAGTGAAAGAGAAGAGTGAAAAAGTTGGCTTAAAGCTCAACATTCAGAAAACTAAGATCATGGCATTCAGTCCCATCACTTCATGGGGAATAGATGGGGAAACAGTGGAAACAGTGGCTGACTTTATTTTTCTGGGCTCCAAAATCACTGTTAGATGGTGATTGCAGCCATGAAATTAAAAGATGCTTGCTCCTTGGAAAGAAAGTTATGACCAACCTTGACAGCATATTCAAAAGCAGAGACATTCCTTTGCCAACAAAGGTCCGTCTAGTCAAGGCTATGGTTTTTCCAGTAGTCATGTATGGATGTGAGAGTTGGACTGTGAAGAAAGCTGAGCACAGAAGAATTGATGCTTTTGAACTGTGGTGTTGGAGAAGACTGTTGAGAGTCCCTTGGACTGCAA
>NW_011493897.1:1168228-1181411 GCF_000754665.1 Bison bison bison | reverse complement strand
ACTGCAAGGAGATCCAACCAGTCCATCCTGAAGGAGATCAGTCCTGGGTGTTCATTGGAGGGACTGATGTTGAAGCTGAAACTCCAGTACTTTGGCCACCTGATGCGGAGAGCTAACTCATTTGAAAAGACCCTGGTGCTGGGAAAGATGGAGGGCAAGAGGAGAAGGGGATGACAGAGGATGAGATGGTTGGATGGTATCACTGACACAGTGGACATGGGTTTGGGTGGACTCCGGGAGTTGGTGATGGACAGGGAGGCCTGGCATGCTGTGGTTCATGGGGTCGCAAAGAGTTGGACACAACTGAGTGACTGAACTGAAGTGAACTGATGCCAGGACAGGAAGGTGTATTTTTACTTACAACTAGAGAACTAAAATGATGCCAGTTAAATGATGATGCTGTTAAGGTGCTGCACTCATTATGGCAGCAGGTTTGGAAAACTCAGCAGTGGCCACAGGACTGGAAAAGGTCAGTTTTCATTCCAATCCCAAAGAAAGGCAATGCCAAAGAATGTTCAAACTACTGCACAATCATACTATCTCATGCTAGCAAAGTAATGCTCAAAATTCTCCAAGCCAGACTTCAACAGTACGAGAACCATGAACTTCTAGGTGTTCAAGCTGGATTTAGAAAAGGCAGAGGAACCAGAGATCAAGTTGCCAACATCATTTGGATCACAGAAAAAGCAAGAGATTTCCAGAAAAACATTACTTCTGTTTTATTGACAATGCCAAAGCCTTTGACAGTGTGGATCACAACAAACTGTAGAAAATTCTTCAAGAGATGGGAATAACAGACCACCTTAACTGCCTCCTAAGAAATCTGTATGCAGGTAAAGAAGCAACAGTTAGAACCAGACGTGGCACAACAGACTGGTTCCAAATTGGCAAAGGAATACTTCAAGGCTGTATATTGTCACCCTGCTTATTTAACTTCTGTGCAGAGTGCATCATGAGAAACTCTGGGCTGGATGAAGCACAAGCTGGAATCAAGATTGCTGGGAGAAATATCAGTAGCCTCAGATATGGAGATGACACCACCCTTATGGCAGAAATTTAAGAAGAACTAAAGAGCCTTTTGATGAAAGTGAAAGAGGAGAGTGAAAAAGGTGGCTTAAAACTCAATATTCAGAAAACTAAGATCATTATATCCGGTCCCATCACTTCATGGCAAATAGATGGGGAAACAATGGAAACAGTGAGATACTTTATTTTCTTAGGCTCCAAAATCTCTGCAGATGGTGACTGCAGCCATGAAATTAAAAGTTGCTTGCTCCTTGGAAGAAAAGCTATCACCAACCTAGACCGCATATTAAAAAGCAGAGACATTACTTTGTCAACAAAGATCTGTCTTGTCAGAGCTATGGTTTTTCCAGTAGTCATGTATGGATGTGAGAGTTGGACTGTAAAGAAAGCTGAGTGCAGAATTGATGCTTTTGAACTGTTGTGTTGGAGAAGACTCTTGAGAGTCCCTTGGACTGCAAGGAGATCCAATTAGTCCTCAAGGAAATCAGTCCTGAATATTCATTGGAAGGGCTGATGCTGAAGCTGCAATACTTTGGCCACCTGATGCAAAGAACTGACTCATTGGAAAAGACCTGATTCTGGGAAAAATTGAAGGTAGGAGGAGAAGGGGACGACAGAGGATGAGATGGTTGGATGGCACCACCAACTCGATGGACATGAGTTTGGGCAAGCTCCAGGAGTTGGTGATGGACAGGGGAGCCTGGCATGCTGCAGTGCATGGGATCACAAAGAGTCAGACATGACTGAGCGACTGAACTAATCTAAACTAGACAACCAGAAAGACTCTTGAGTGGCTTTACAAAGGTATGCAAACAAAGTGCTGGATAAGGATTTAACTTTTCAATATAAGAATAGCAGAGAGCATCAATCTTAACCTATCTGAAATTTCCTTCACTTTTTAAAAATTCTTTTAGATAAAGGAGATAAATCTTTTTGCTGTTTCCAAGACCCCTCCTACTTAATGAATCTGTAGTGTTTCTTCAAAGAATAGGAAATATCTCAGACTTCCAGGTTAATTTAGGTAAGGAGTGTTTTAGGGTTATGCTAGTAAAGTAATGCTCACAATTCTCCAAGCCAGGCTTCAGCAATAACATGAACTGCAAACTTCCTGATGTTCAAGCTGGTTTTAGAAAAGGCAGAGGAACCAGAGATCAAATTGCCAACATCCACTGGATCATGGAAGAAGCAAGAGAGTTCCAGAAAAACATCTATTTCTGGTTTATTGACTATGCCAAAGCCTTTGACTGTGTGGATCACAATAAACTGCAGAAAATTCTGAAAGAGATGGGAATACCAGACCACCTGATCTGCCTCTTGAGAAATCTGTATGCAGGTCAGGAAGCAACAGTTAGAACTGGACATGGAACAACAGACTGGTTCCAGATAGGAAAAGGAGTACGTCAAGGCTGTATAGTGTCACCCTGCTTATTCAACTTACATGCAGAGTACATCATGAGAAACGCTGGGCTAGAAGAAGCACAAGCTGGAATCAAGATTGCCTTGAGAAATACCAATAACCTCAGATATGCAGATGACACCACCCTTATGGCAGAAAGTGAAGAGGAACTCAAAAGCCTCTTGATGAAAGTGAAAGAGGAGAGTGAAAAAGTTGGCTTAAAGCTCAATATTCAGAAAACGAAGATCATGGCATCTGGTCCCATCACTTCATGGGAAATAGATGGGGATACAGTGGAAACAGTGTCAGACTTTATTTTTCTGGGCTCCAAAATCACTGCAGATGGTGACTGCAGCCATGAAATTAAAAGACGCTTACTCCTTGGAAGGAAAGTTATGACCAACCTAGATAGCATGTTCAAAAACAGAGACATTACTTTGCTAACAAGGGTTCGTCTAGTCAAGGCTATGGTTTTTCCAGTGGTCGTGTATGGATGTGAGAGTTGGACTGTGAAGAAGGCTGAGTGCTGAAGAATTGATGCTTTTGAACTGTGGTGTTGGAGAAGACTCTTGAGAGTCCCTTGGACTGCAAGGGGATCCAACCAGTCCATTCTGAAGGAGATCAGCCCTGGGATTTCTTTGGAAGGAATGATGCTAAAGCTGAAACTCCAGTACCCTGGCCACCTGATGTGAAGAGTTGACTCATTGGAAAAGACTCTGATGCTGGGAGGGATTGGGGGCAGGAGGAGAAGGGGACGACAGAGGATGAGATGGCTGGATGGCATCACTGACTTGATGGATGTGAGTCTGGGTGAACTCCGGGAGTTGGTGATGGACAGGGAGGCCTGGCGTGGTGCGATTCATGGGGTTGCAAAGAGTCAGACGAGACTGAGCGACTGAACTGAACTGAACTGAGAGAAGCTGAACCATAAGGTTGTGTGTACATGTATATAGAGATTTATTATAAAGAATTGGGCCACATGATTATGGATCCAAACACAGTTTGATACAGTGCCCAAAGCAGAAGTCTCCATAACCCAGACTTTTCAGGTGTTCATTCCTTTACAGCCTGAAGGTTTACAGACTCAGGAAACTGGAGCCTTACTAGGAGTCAGCCTTACTAGGAGAGACAATTCAGCTTTCACTCATTATCAAAGCAAGTAGAAGAAAGTTGCAATTTCAAATCTTAGTCATTAGACTTGAGGCCTTTACATTTGTACTAAATGGCCTACCCTTTGAGTTCCATGCAGAGATAAGCAGATTTTTTTCTCATTCATAAAATGTCTTTTTCTTCTTAATCTTTTTTCATTATAATTTGAAATAAGGGAAATAATTTTGTTAGCACATAATTAGGAGAGACTTCCTAGAGATTGGTAGACGTGAAAGTTGAGAGGTTATGTAGGTCAGCTCCACGCTGGCCTCCGAGTGATTATTGCTTCTCAGGTAGTTTCCAGATGACTTAGAACTAGGCAGTTGGGTGGGCAGGGCAAAGTGATGAACATTTAACTGTTATCTTCAACAGAGAGAAGGACTAATCCTGGTATTCACAATTAATTTTCCCTCAAAATTCCTCTTATTGCCAGTTCTCTGAAGAGTTGGGAAACCTGGAGAGTCCAAATAGCTTCCTTAGTTGTGAACATTTGCTACATAACAAATGAGCAAATACTTGTTAAGTGTTTTCCTTAAGCAGTACTCTGTCTGGTCCGATAGTTACTTCTCAAGTTGGAAGATTTGGTGAGAAGAATTTGTTTCCCCCCCAAGTCTCACTTGGATTAAATAATTATTAGAAAAATTCCTTGTTTATGTCTTTATATTGAACATTTGTGTGTGTGTGTCCATAGGCACATGGATATATGCACATTTCACTCTGGAGGAAGAAGGGATTTGGTGGGCACTGAAATAGATAAAGTGAGCAGGGGTACAGCAGAGGGCTGGAGCCTCATAGTCTGATTCCCTCACTGTACCTGCCTTAGGCTCATGTGTCTCTATACTTCTATATTTTGGGACACTGTTGGCTTGGGCAGGCATCCTGTTATGTGGTATGTGGCAAAGGGTTTCACTAGAGCTAAAAGTCTGGTTATCATTTTTGAAGGTTGAGAATAAATGGCTTTGAGGAAAGGGTGTTCATTATCTGTTTTTCCTGTATTATAATTAGGTGAACTCTAACACATTTGTCTTGTTTTTAAAATTTCTTTCCTGATAAATGATTGATGACAAATTGACTTCTCACATGACCTTCTGTGTGCTTCAGTTTCATTCTTCTTGGTGTCCAAGTGCTGTTTCTCAAGGAATACAGGTTTATCAGAACTTAACAAAAACTAATCAGGAGGGGATCATAGTGTGTCTGTTTTAAACAATAACAAAACAGCCTCTGGGGTTTGGAGAAGTGAGAGACACCACCTCAGAGTTGATTTTTAGAGCTGATCTAGGAAGGCCACTGACATCTGTGAAGGAAGACAGATTTAGGAAAAGGAGCAGGGCTGATGAATAGATATTTGATTGTTAGGGGAAATCCTGTTGGTCTCTGTGGTAGAGAAGTAGGAAGATAAAGGTGCAGTTTGCAGAAATTTACCAGTGGAGATTGGGGAGTTTGAGGGTACTAGCAGGAGAGAGTACTCTTACTATAAGTTTCCAGAAAGAATCTAGCATAAGTTCTGATGTAGGGAGTTGGGGGAAGGATTTGGTGGGGTATACCAGGGGTTCTAAACCCCTGGGCCATGGACCAGTACTGGTCCGTGGTCTGTTAGGAGCTGTGCCACACAACAGGAGGTGAGTGTCAGGCGAACAAGTGAAGCTTTCTCTGTATTTACAATCAGTCCCCCTCACATAACCATCTGAGCTCCGCCTCCTGTCCGATCAGTGGAGGCATAATAAATTGTACTGCTCTTGAGTCATCCTGAAACCATCTCCCCAGCCTTATCTGTAGAAAAATTATCTTCCATGAAACTAGTCCCTTGTGCCAAAAAGGTTGGGGAACACTGAGGTAAACATATCACAGGTGTCCATCCTATTGGGGGCGGGGAATTGTAGATTGCAGTAATGTCAGCATCCCAGCAGGCTGTGCCGTGGGTTTTAAAATAGAATGTATAGAATACAAAGTGTACAACCAGAGATCTTTTCCAGGATCAAGAGAGGATTAAAACGTCTTATCCAGTGGACACTATTGAGGTTTTGATCTCTTATATACCTGCCAGATAAGTGGAATTATAGGCACTCAAGTTTCAAATTTTTTACATATAAACTTTGTGTTTTGCCGAATTACACTTAAGGTGTTCCCAGAAGTGAAGTCTATATGCTACCTTTCCTCTTTCACCTGAAACACTTAATATCTATAAATCATGAAATGTAAGCTTATGATTCTTTTTCTAATAAGATGTATCATTTTTGAGGTCCAAAAATTATTAGATTCCCTCCCAACAAGATTATAATTGTAGTTTTAGTATCTTGCTGGAACACACAGCAAAAAGCTGCTATGCTTTTAGTAATGCTTTTAAATCAATTTGTCTTTATTAGTCACACAAGAATCTACATCCAGTTGAAGAGAAGTATTACTTATTTGTAAGATATATTAGAGATAATACTTATACAGATTTCTTATGTAACTGCATGGCCTTACAGAGGTTCAAATTCCTTGGATTATGAATCACTCATATAGATTGAAGTTTAGATGTGTGTCCAGAAGAGTACTTATTCATGCATGGAAATTTATAGGCTTATTTGAAATCAGTGGAATTAATAAACTTTGAAAGTCAAGACATAAGTGTTTCAAATTTCTGTTTAACTGTCTTGAAATAAGCCGAATAAATAAATTCTTTAGAAGTGGGACCCCTGACTTACTGTTGGGTTTATTTATTCTGCTTAGTTCAAGTCAGAGTTAGTAGTCTAATGCTCTTGAATGTCTTGATAAACTTGGCCAGTAATCATGTGTCCTTTCTGCAGACTTTTTTTTTTATGTAGGCTATAATTAGCACAGCACAATGGATAAAAACTTTGTATAGTTGGATATGGCTTCTTTGTGAGACTTCCAGCAATTGTATAATATGGAGTAGTTTCAGAAGAGTCTTTGAATAGTAAAAAAATAAAAGACATCTCCACTCATGTAAACTTAAAATACAGTAAAAAGAACAGCACTAGTACATAAAACAGGTCAATAAAGATTAAAGTGAGTGTACTATAGTGGAGAAAGCTTTGGAGACTTTAGCCAGAATTCCAATGGTTCTGGGTTTAAAATCCAGAATCTCATTTGATTCTCAGAGGAATCCTATGGAAACAGAAGATAAAGTAGGAAATATGCCATATTACAGATAAGTAGATAGAAATAGATAGAAATAGTATCTCAAAACTTCATTTGCCCAAGGACACGTAGACATGTAGCCTGTATGTTGCAGAGTCAGAATTTGAATTAAGGCTTTTTTACTTCATGCCTAGTCTTTTTACCTCCATAAGACAACAAAATCCAAAATCCTTAGTTTGAGGTTCAATGCTATCACTAATAAAGGTCTTAACCCATCTGTTTTCAGCCTTTCTCCCTCTGTTCCTATAAACTTTAGCTCCCACATTTTGCAGGTCCTGGCCAAGGATCACAGGTAAGGTGTCTGTTTCCCTTTGATGGTTTGCCATTTAGCCCTGGTTGAATTGTGTTCCCACCTCTTTATTCATATAGTTCCTCCTATCAGGAATATCCTGCCCCCACCTCTCTGCTTAACTATGATAAGAGGTTATCTGTCCAAAGAGAGACAAAAGGATCTCTGAACTTAGGGAGAAAAGAAAAGGCTGCAAATACTGCTTTGATGTTTATTTAAAAAGAGAGAAATGATCAGAGAGGTTGACAAGTATTTCATTGAAGCTGGACAGTTAGGATCTGTGGTGCACCTAGTCTACACAAATAAACCTTCCTCTTCCTCCAGTACTACTACGTGGATGCTGTTCAACACCAAGGTCTCTTTGTTTCCTCATTTTCTGCCAAGTCAGTTACTGGGTCTGGCGTTCTTCCCCTATCCTAACTATGTTTGCTTGTTTCATCTACTTTCCCTTAACCGTGTCAAATAAAATGTCTTCCAGAAACACTGGTGTTCTCATTTTGTTTGACTTGCTTCTTTATTTGACTTTGTTCGGAGGACATAGAGGAAAAGTTCTTCCAGGGTACAAAAATACAAGATACTTAGCCAGTATTTGAATGAGAACTGTATTCCAACTGCTTTTGTGAGAACTGCACTGTTTACTGGTGACTGAGGTAGGAAAAAAGTTAGGTTTGTTCTGGCAGTGAGGAGGGGAAGTGAAGGAATACATTTACTTGCCCATCTTATATTTCCCATATTCTTGGCATATTTAGCCTCTCTTCACCTGTTCCCTGTTATTTCCTTCTCTGTATACTGTGATGTGAAAGATACCCAGCTAAAGAAAGTCAGTTTTCTCTTGCTGTAGCTTTTTAAAAAATTTCTTCTGGCACAAAGCTTACAAAGCTGTAGAAAGAAAAAGGAAGATTTGTATTATGCTACAAACTTAAGAATAGCAACAAAATACCTGATGTACTTCATGCTGGGATGTGTGTTTGATAGACCCTTATGACTGGAGGGAATGGACAAGGAAAGGAGGGAAGAAAGTCTTACATGTGTTGTGTCTTACTGCTTAAAGTTGTAATTGTAATCTTATGAAATCTGCATGATCCAGATGGAAGTGGGGAAGAAGCCTACCTTTGATCTCTCCTTGCTGGAAAGTAGGACAATCAAAGAAGGAATAGACGCCATTCAATTTCAAGGTAGGTTTTCCATGGATAGCAATGAATGCACAGTGAAAGGACAGAGACACTTACTGAAATTAGCTTCATGAATTGAGGGAGGCATAGAGATCCAGGAAAGTTCCCTCATTTTTGTCACATGTATGCATAGTAACTTGACCTATGTCATTTCTCTGGGTCTGAGAAAATGTGTGTTTTTGTTTTACTGAACACTACTACATCCATAATTCTGCTGAGTCTTGAGTTGGGAGAGAGGGATGAAAGGAATGAACTATCAAAGTTCATTCTCTTCACCTGACTAGAAAAAGGAAAAGAGCTTAGAGATTTTTTTTCCTCTAGCATAACTTGGGAGTCATAAATGTTAGTAGGTTGAATGGCTAAAACAAATTTCCTCTTTAAAGTTTTTAATCTGTATGAATAATTAAAATTAATTTTGTCAATAAAATAGCCATCTGAGAGGATTTGGATTCAATAAAGAATTATGTCTGAAGGGTCAGACTGCTTGATATTCACCAGTTTCCTCCTGAAAGCTGGTATAGGCTTACGTTTGGCAGATGCTTGCCAAGGAGCACAGATTAGGTCTTTGTTGTCTTTTGATAGTTTAGGTTAAGGGCTGAAGTAAGAGTGTTAGGTAGTCCTGTTTCTGGAAATGGGAGGAGGCAGTCTCAAAATGGGGAGAGTGGTGATGGAGTTGAGAGAGAAGTTGCTTAGCATGTAGTAGGTGATCACTGAGAGCACAGATTTTAGAGTGAGACGGTCCTTATTAATTCCTGTGCACTGGGGCAACCTTTAACCTCTTTATACCTGTTTGCTGGTGAGTAATCAGGGAATATTTACCTGGAAGGGTTGTGAGGTTAGAAGCACCTTGTAAAGCCTAGCCCATCATACAAATTCTTTAAACAAATATATTAAGAGCCTGCTATGTGCCTGATACTGTTTTTTTGTTGGGGTAAAAAAGACAAAGTCCTTACCATATTTATAGAGCTTGCATTCTGGTGGCGCTTGGAAAGTATTACTTACTGATTTGAGGAAGGCCTCAATAGGCTTGAAATTAAGGATGTCGAGGAGAGGCAAAAACCTGTATCAGTTATTGATTATACAGACATGAAATGGTAAATCATTGCAAATTCCAGTGTCTTTTTTAATCTAATAGGGAAAACTGATTCACACTGATGCTCAGAGGACTCAACTACAAGTGTTTTATGTACTCAGACTGACCATCATCCTTTGCTAAAGAGCTGCATTGTTTAAAACCCACCTCCAGACCAAGTCTGTTTCTTGCCTTTCTCATCTTCACACTGTAGCCAAACATCTGTTGCCTCAACTTACAGCCTTTTGTTCATCCAGTAAGTTGGGGGTGTTTGCTTGCCTCTCCCACAGGCTTTCTCTCCTTGTAGGTGTGACCTGCCCAATGGAAAGTCTGATTCATCTACCTCCCCTAGTTCGTATGCAGTCACTAGTCCATTTGGACCAGTTCTGCCCTCATACTGATGTTATGTTTTCTTGTGGACAGCCAGGGCCTGGGGAGCATTTCACTGTCCCATTCTGGGCTTCCTTTCCACTCCTGGAGAGGCATCAAGATGTTAAAGGTATAGGACCCTCATTTCTTGTGGCGCTTAAGGTTCTTCTGAACATCCCTTGAAGGGTCACCAGGCTGGTGAACAGCATCATCCAGACTTTTCTTTCAGGAAACCTGAGCTGAGAACACATTTACTGTGGCCAAACTCAGGGTGTCCTCTGTGTTTCAGTACCATTACTGCAGTCCAGAAGAGAATCAGTGGATCAGGAGAAAGTTTTGAAAATTAATACCTCCTTTTGCATAATCTCAGGACATCTTTTTCATGATCTCCAAGGATACCTCTCAGTATAATTAGTTGCCCACATAAGTATTTTTTAACGTTTGTGGGTGGTGGTGATGACGTACTTAAGCAACAGTACATAAATATAGAATCTATGTGTGTCACAGTGGGGATGCAAATCGGCCTACCTTGAAGGAACTCTAAAGGCCAGAGAAACAGCTAAAATAGCTTAGTTACCTTAGATTTGAGTGTCCCCAAATCTCATTTCAAAACCATCTTCTGGAGTGAATCAAGCAGTTCAGTCTAAGTTAAAATCTTGGGTTTTGTAATAGATCTGGATTTTTATTTACCACTATTTACTAGCTGAGTGAACTTACACGGATTACCTTTGAGCTTGACCTGTCACGTGACAAGAATACTGCCTACCTCAAAAGGCCATGAAGATTAAATGAAATAATATATCACTTAGCACAATGCCTGGCACACAGTAAACACTCAGTAAATGGTAGACATTGTTTATTGGTATTATCTGTTACCTCTTTAGCCTTATTTCACCTTCCAAAAAGAACCTTATTTCCACATTTGGTGAGCATCCATATTTACTGACTGTAGTACTTAAGTATGCTGAGAGGATGAGAAAGGCTTTCTATCTTGAGGAGAACCATCACAGGTATTAATAGAAATATTTAAGGGGTATTAGGAGAACACAGATACTGGATTATAAGGACAGTGGCTTCCTTATACACCCATTCTATTCTCCAAGGCTTAGCACTGTGCCTGGGATATGTAATCAGTCTGTTCAGATGAATAAAAGAGGAGTTTCCATTAGGGAGATTAACCAGAACAGTATTCACATAAGTAGTAGAATGAAATTTCATAGAGCACCTCCAGGGCCAGGCTAAACTAATTCACTGCCGCATGACAGTGAAAAGACATCAAAACTCTGAATGGTGTGTAGTTTGTACAAATTTGCATTTTAGATGTCTGGTGGCAGTATGGATTAGAGGTGGAGATCGTGTTTAGGGACGATGGACCATTTATTAGGCAGTAGCTCGGTGCTGGGCCCTGAGGTAGGTGTGGGATGTATTAAATACATGGGCAGATTTGAGATCTGGGGTTTACCACTTAGGAGACTACACTGTGAGATGTTGAAGACCTGGAAAATACCTTTGGAAAGAAAGGAATGAATATGGGAAAGAACTAGTAGTACTTACTGACCAGATAGGGAAAGAGGAAAAGGGAGGAACCAAGGTTATGACTCTGAATCATGGACAAAAATATGGTCTCAGATTTGATTTTGAGTGAGGAAATGGTAGGGCATTCAAGAACAAGGAGTCAGTTGTCAGGGTAGATTTTTTAATTGAAACTTAGAAAAGAGGTTAGAGTTGATTTGTGGGTCAGTTGCAAGGGGTTGCAGGTTTAAATCGAGGGTGGGTGAGAAGTTGGGAGAGAGAGTAGAAAAGAGCGAAGGAGTGGGGAATGAGCCTTGAATGAAATTTCATGTTTGAGAGGCGGGAGGAGGAAACAGGCAGAGGAAAGAAAAGAATAGCCATAAAGGTAGAAAAACCAGAAAGCAGTCACAGAAGCCAGTAGAGATGAAAGTTTGATAAGGGAGAGAATGAAAGTGCTGAATGTTAAGCTAGTTAGGTCAGATGGGAAGACACTGGGAAGCTAGGAGGAAAACAAATTCCCTTAGGCTGAAGTAGAAAATTTGGATTAACTAGTAACTGTAGGTGATGATGAAAATATTTGTTAAAAGGCTCTGGGATAGGTTTTTATTTGGGGTGAAGTGTTAGTCAACCAGTCGTGTCTGACTCTTTGTGACCCCATGGACTGTAGCTCACCAGGCTCCTCTGCCCATGGAATTCTCCAGGCAAGGAACTGAAGTGGGTTGCCATTCCCTTCTCCAGGGGATCTTTCCAACCCAGGGATCAAACCCAGGTCTCCTGCATTGTAAGTAGATTCTATTTGGGGGTGGGTAGGTGTACTTTAGATCTATTTTTCTTAAAGTCAAAAAGATAATATGTGAAATTTCATAAAAAATAATAGTGTCCTTTTATCCGTTATCAACTCTTTGAGGTGTTTTACCATATTCCTACACAAAGCCCTAAGACTGCCACTTCTTGATGATAAAGTTTAGACATTGTCTACTGACTTTGTGTTATAGAAAATGAGGGTATAGTTCTTTTAAACCTCTACCCTTCTCTGCATCTTTCAAAAATCATTATATCACAAATTTTCATTTATTTTTACATAATTTGGATTCTGTAAATGTTACTTATTACAGAGCCAAATTGTGAGCTACCATTGTGCTTCCTTTTGTGAAATTTAGTGTTTTCCTTGGAGATGATGGTCATCTTAAATAGGCAGTTTTCCATATCCATATCTTTAATCCTTTATCAGATCTATCATAGACCTTCAGAAAGATGATCTGTCAATTCCATTTCACCCGCTAGAGATCTTTCCGAGCCCCCTATCATTTGTTTTCTTCACAACCAATTACCCTTTTGGGCCCTTATTCATTCTAGAATTTCTTTATCCCCTTCCCCCTATTAGTTTTCTCATTTCCTGGATGATCTCATTTTATCCGCTGTACTGATTCACCTTCTTGGTTTACTGAAGCACTTTTTTTTTTTTTTTTGAGTCATTGTGTGTCAAACTGTCTTCATTCTTTCCTCGTGTTTAACTGGTAGTTTGGTTGGGTATAGAATTCTAGCTAGAACATAGTTTAGTTTTGAAGACTTGCTCCCTTGTCTGGGAATAGGAGGAAGTCATATATAAAGTTGAAGTTGGAGTGACCATATTTAGGCTGTGCTAAAGCCTGGTGACTCAGAGGTAAAGAATCTGCCTGTAGTGCAAAAGACGGGAGTTCCATCCCTGGGTTGGGAAGATCCCCTGGAAGAGGGCCTGGCAACCCACTCCAGTACTCTTGCTGGGAAAAATCTATGAACAGAGGAGCCTGGCTGGCTATGATCCACGGGGTTGCGAAGAGTAGGACACGACTGAAACAATGAGCACATGCACACAAAGCAGTGACAAAGCAGGGGAACATACACGAAGGAAATGTGCAGAGATGAGAGGGCTTCCTACCCCAGAGAGATTGAGACAGTAACTGGGGTTCTGTTGGTTTTCTGATTTCTGATTCCAGAACTCACAAGGGCTTGCTTTACTTATTATTATTCCCTGCCCCCCAAATCTATGACAATTTGAGTGGGTTTCTGTTTCT
>NW_011493897.1:1166291-1168128 GCF_000754665.1 Bison bison bison | reverse complement strand
GTTTCTGTTTCTTTTTTTTAATAGATTTTTTTTCTAATGAAAGTTCTTAAGATTTACTCTTTTTAAAAAAAATTTTTTTTATAAAGTTTAAAAATAAAAAAAATTTTTTTTTTTCATTGTGCTGGGTCTTCGTTGCTGCTAGGCTTTCCCTACCTGTGGTGAGCGGGGCTACTGTTGATTGCGGTGCACAGGCTTCTCATTGTGGTGGCTTCTCATTGCAAAGCACAGGCTCTAGGCACACCAGCTTCAGTAGTTGCAGCACACAGACTCAGTAGCTGCAGCTTGCAGGCTCTAGATTGTGGGCTCAGGAGTTGATGCACATGGACTTAGTTGCTCTGCAGCATGTAGTATCTGCCTGGACCAAGGATCAAACCCATGTCACCTGCATTGGCAGGTGGATTCCTAGCCACTGTGCCGCTAGGCAAGTCCAGGTTTCTATTTCTTATGACTAAATGTTCTTCAAGACACCTATCCATTTATAAACTAAAGACAAAATGAGATACCTTTGTATCTATGCTTTGAGGAAAGGCAGCATTTGCCAATGGGAGTGATGCCAAAGGATCTAAGTAATGGGAAGGACTCTTTTTCCAAGGTTACTGCCTATCCAGGACCTGAAATAACTACTGTCTCTATCTGTGACCCTGCTTACTATCCCACCTGGTAGCATTGGGATGATATCAGAAGCTCAGCTATGACTCATATAGACAAAAATGGCCCTGAAGGTGGATATCCAGCTTCTGGCTTCTGGCACAACATTGGTAGGTCTCCCTGTCCAATGGAATGGCTTGGTTTACGGTGAGCACCAACTGAGATGATATTTCACTGATACCATCTCTCTCAGGGTCCTATTTAAGTCTCAGTTGCTTCAAGCTTGTCTCAAGGGAACAATCTCAAAACTTGTCCTTGCACAAAAACATGGTTCCCGCCTCATTTTCTTCTTTCTTAAGCCATACAGTTGGTTTCCCTCCTGGGAAGTTGAGCTGAGGGTGTGCATTCATTCTGGAATAGGAAGGAAAGTGTTAGCCATGGAAGACAGGTATATACATGGTTAACTAAATCCACTCACATAAAAATGTTGAGGCAGAGATGGGGCTGCTCCATAGACACTGAATACCACCCTGTTAGAAGAGTAACCTACAGACTATACCTGTATCTGAGGGAGGTCTGCAATCCCAGTTCTTCATTAATTCTGAAGTGGTTTATATTTTATTTCTATTCTTCAACTGGAACTTCTATAGGCCTTTTAACTATTAAAGAGTTCTTTTGTATACATTTATGGTATAGTCCTAGAGACAGGCATTATTTTTCCCATTATACAGATAAACTGAGGCACAGAGTGATTAAGTGGTTGCTACTATGCTAAAGCCTTTGACTGTGTGGATCACAATAAACTGTGGAAAATTCTGAAAGAGATGGGAATACCAGACCACCTGATCTGCCTCTTGAGAAATTTGTATGCAGGTCAGGAAGCAACAGTTAGAACTAGACATGGAACAACAGACTGGTTCCAAATAGGGAAAGGAGTACGTCAAGGCTGTATATTGTCACCCTGCTTATTTAACTTATATGCAGAGTACATCATGAGAAACGCTGGGCTGGAAGAAGCACAAGCTGGAATCAAGATTGCTGGGAGAAATATCAATAACCACAGATATGCAGATGACACCACCACCTTTATGGCAGAAAGTGAAGAGGAACTCAAAAGCCTCTTGATGAAAGTGAAAGTGGAGAGTGAAAAAGTTGGTGTAAAGCTCAACATTCAGAAAATGAAGATCATGGCATCCGGTCCCATCACTTCATGGGAAATAGATGGGGAAACAGTGGAAACAGTGTCAGA
>NW_011493897.1:1163150-1166065 GCF_000754665.1 Bison bison bison | reverse complement strand
TCATGTATGGATGTGAGAGTTGGACTGTGAAGAAGGCTGAGTGCTGAAGAATTGATGCTTTTGAACTGTGGTGTTGGAGAAGACTCTTGAGAGTCCCTTGGACTACAAGGAGATCCAACCAGTCCATTCTAAAGGAGATCAGCCCTGGGATTTCTTTGGAAGGAATGATGCTAAAGCTGAAACTCCAGTACCCTGGCCACCTGATGCAAAGAGTTGACTCATTGGAAAAGACTCTGATGCTGGGAGGGATTGGGGGCAGGAGGAGAAGGGGACGACAGAGGATGAGATGGCTGGATGGCATCACTGACTCGATGGACGTGAGTCTGAGTGAACTCCAGGAGTTGGTGATGGACAGGGAGGCCTGGCGTGCTGCGATTCATGGGGTCACAAAGAATCGGACACGACTGAGCAACTGAACTGAACTGAAAGTTGACAGATACTGGAGTATCTGGGTATCAAACCTGGATTTTATAAATTTATAGTATATGAGAGCCTAAAGGCCAGATTACCAGGCTTTTTTGCAACATATAGTAGAGGCAGATGTCTGATGGGAAGGGCAATAGTATTAGTTCTTAAAAAAAAAAAAGAAAAATAAACTATATTTTTCACCCTTTCATTAGTGTCAGGAAAAATGGGTCCTTTTCTTCCCCACCATAAAAAAAAAATTATGGGTTCCATCCCTCATGAACCCAGGATTCTCCCTATTGACTGTCTCTGCTCTAGGGATCTTTGGATGGGCTGTGCTCACCACAAAGCTAGATGTCCACAGTTGCCAGAAGAATGGGTAGGGCACAGCAGCCTCTCCATCCGCATCTTGCATGTTGTCAGCAGCCCCAGGAATAGCAGATGTTGGCTCTGCTGGTGTCCTTGGCCTCACTTTTCCTGAAAGCACAAGGGGATCTCCTACACAAGGCCTGACAGAGATCCAAGACCATCTCCCTGCTTCTGGCAGCAACCTCGCTTGGTTAGTCTGATGGAGGTTTCCTAAACCCTACCTTGTATGTGCATTATTTTGTTAATGATGAATCTCTAGAAATGGCATTGCTGGTCAAAGGGTATATGCGTTTGCAATTTTGAGAAAGTTGCCATATTGTCCTCCACAGAGGTTGCACCAACATAACTTTCCACCAGAAACATATGAAATGCTTCCTCATACCCATGCCAACAGCATAGTGATAATTTGAGAAGTGAAAAATGGTCTTCATACAGTTTTAACTTACAGTTATCTTTTCATGACCTAGGTAAAGCACATTTTTATATATTCAAGAGACATTTGTTTATCCCTTTCTGTGAAATTGCTCATCTCCTATAGGGTTGATGTCCTTGTCCATCCATGTTGCTGTAAATGGCATTATTTCATCCTTTTTAATGCCTGAATAATATTCCATTGTGTATACATATGACATCTTCTTTATCCATTCCTCTGTCGATGGACATCTAGGTTGCTTCCAGTGACATTGATTATATTTCATCCAAGAGCATGATATTCCTTACCATTTTTAAAAGTCTTGTGTTTTGATATATGTGTCTCAGACATTTTTAATAGTTTTTAAAATAAAGGTCTTGTCCATTTCTTAAGTTTATTTCTTAGTATTTTATATTTTATGTCACTATTGAAAATATTATCTTTTCCCCACTGTATCCTTTATGTTTGTCATTTTAATTTTGTTATCATTCACTATATCTTTTATCTCTTCAGTGTTTTCCACACCTGAAAGACTATTGATGATTATATATTAATTTCATACCTAGTTACTGTCTCTTACTCAATTCTATAATTGTTTTTAATCATTTTTCAGTTGACTGTCTTGGCTTTTCTAGTCATATAATCATCTTATTTGTAAACAGTGATAATGACTTCATTTTCTAGTTTTACATTTCTGATTTCTTTTTCCTGTCTAATTGTGTTGGCTAATATCTTCAGAAAATATTAAATAGTGGTGATAATGAGTCCTGTCTTTTTCCTTAGTTTAATGGGGGATTCTTCAATTGTTTCCTTATTAAGTATTGTGCTAAGTATTTTATTATGTTAAGGAATATATGTTTATTTCTATTTTATTGAATTTTCAAGATATCAAGAATAAATATTGAATGCTTTATTAATTGCCTTTAACCATCAAAAAAAGTTCATTTGTACCATTTTTATTTTTAAATTCCACATACAAGTGATATCATATAGTATTTGTCTTTCTCTGTGTTGACTTTAAAAAAATGCACAATTGAGAGAGTTATGAGTTTATTTTATTTGGGGAAAGATAGCTCAAAGGTCTGATGTGGTTAATTCCAAGGCTACTACTTGTTTTTCTCACATTCCAACTATGTTAACTAATGTACTCCCAGGTGCACAGTGGATAAGGGATATGGGAACTTGGCAGCCAGCATTGGCTCAACAATGAAATCCTACACCAGCACTACTCTAATAGTTTTTAACTCTTTGAAAGGCTCTATATTTTTAGAATGTTTTAGGCTTCCCATGTCTCTCACGGTTGGGAGGCTGTGAAAAACCTGTCAGGCAAGCTAGAAAGCCATCAGAGGGGTTTGAATTGAAACAGTCCTATCATACCCAGGAGACTTATTAACTAAAGCCCTAAGTTGACCTTTTCCAGAGAAAGGTGGTCGAGGATCAGTTCAGTTCAGTTCAGTTGCTCAGTCGTGTCCAACTCTTTGCGACCTTATGAATCGCAGCACGCCAGGCCTCCCTGTCCATCACCAACTCCCGGAGTTCACCCAGACTCAGGTCCATCGAGTCAGTGATGCCATCCAGCCATCTCATCCTCTGTCGTCCCCTTCTCCTCCTGCCCCCAATCCCTCCCAGCATCAGAGTCTTTTCCAATGAGTCAACTCTTCACATGAGGTGGCCAAAGTACTGGAGTTTCAGCTTTAGCATCATTCCTTCCAAAGAAATCCCAGGGCTG
>NW_011493897.1:1141373-1163050 GCF_000754665.1 Bison bison bison | reverse complement strand
CTGATCTCCTTCAGAATGGACTGGTTGGATCTCCTTGCAGTCCAAGGAACTCTCAAGAGTCTTCTCCAACACCACACCCCCTGTTAATGTCAGAAGAGTTGGTGAAAGGCACAAAATAGTAAGACAGATTCTGGTTTTGAGGTAGATGCTCAAGCAGATCTAGGGAATCCCTCGAGGCCTGATCCGCCTTTGCCTGTCAGGTTCTCTCTGCATGACCTTTGTCATGGGTGGGATCTCCCGTGGTGGCTCCCGGCACTGGATCATATAGTAGTTCAGTGTTTAATGTTTTAAGGACTTTTCATACTGTTGTTCATAACAATTGTACCAATTTATATTCCCACAAGCAGTGTAGGAGGGTTCCCTTTACTCCACACCATCTCCAGCACTTATTTTTGTAGATTTTTTTCATGATGCCCATTCTGACTGGTGTGGGTAATACCTCATTGTGGTTTTGATTTGCCTTTCTCTACTAATTAGTAACATTGAGCATCTTTTCATGTGCCTTTTGGCCATCTGTATGTCTTCCTTGGAGAAATGTCTATTTAGATTTTCCATCCATTTTTTGATTGGGTGTTTTGTTTGTTTTTTATATTGAGCTATGTGAGTTGTATATTTTGGAGATGAATCCCTTGTCAGCCACATCAGTTACAAATATTTTCTTTCATTCTATACATTGTCTTTTCATTTTGTTTATGGTTTCCTGATTTCAACTCTTGATGACTGTTTCCTTGGCTTGTCTCAGGTCCTCTCCTGAACTTTATTTCCCCATTTGTAAGTGAGGAGGCTGCCTACTTCTAAATATTGAAAAAACTAACACACAGATTTGAACCTGGCTTTCTCCCCAGTTGAAAGATTTCAGTGATTCCATGTAGTGGGTGTTTGTCATTCTTCTGGCTACTCAATAGTATCTTTTGATGGAACCAGCTGCATCCTCCTTTCTCCCCTCATTATCTCCCTGTGAGAGTGTTGGTAGAAGGCAGAGCCCCGATTTCCTTCCAGAAGCCCAAAAGACCAGATACACCTTTTTCCCACCCTCTGAAAGATGGAATTGGACTAATGGGATGTTCGTATCAGGCCTTTGGCTCTTGAGGATATGCAGTAAAAAATGAGATGACAGTGAAATAATACTCACTGGTGAAATTTCTTCAAAGTCTAGTACCTGCTCACTGTCCTACCCTTATCATGATGTAGCCAAGTTCAGTTCAGTTCAGTCACTCAGTTGTGTCCAACTCTTTGCGACCCCATGAATTGCAGCATGCCAGGCCTCCCTGTCCATCACCAACTCCCGGAGTTCACTCAGACTCACGTCCATCAAGTCAGTGATGCCATCCAGCCGTCTCATCCTCTGGCGTCCATTCTCCTCTTGCCCCTAGTCCCTCCCAGCATCAGAGTCTTTTCCAATGAGTCAACTCTTCACATGAGGTGGCTAAAGTACTGGAGTTCCAGCTTTAGCATCAGTCCTCCAAAGAAATCCCAGGGCTGATCTCCTTCAGAATGGACTGGTTGGATCTCCTTGCAGTCCAAGGGACTCTCAAGAGTCTTCTCCAACACCACAGTTCAAAAGCATCAATTCTTCAGCACTCAGCCTTCTTCACAGTCCAACTCTCACATCCATACATGACCACTGGAAAAACCATAGCCTTGACTAGACAGACCTTTGTTGGCAAAGTGATGTCTCTGCTTCTCAATATGCTATCTAGGTTGGTCATAACTTTCCTTCCAGGGAGTAAAGATCTTTTAATTTCATGGCTGCAGTCACCATCTGCAGTGATTTTGGAGCCCCCCAAAATAAAGTCTGACACTGTTTCCACTGTTTTCTCCATCTATTTCCCATGAAGTGATGGGGCCAGATGCCATGATCTTAGTTTTCTGAATGTTGAACTTTAAGCCAACTTTTCACTGTCCTCTTTCACTTTCATCAAGAGACTTTTTAGGTCCTCTTCACTTTCCGCCATAAGGGTGCTGCCGTCTGCATATCTGTGATTATTGATATTTCTCAAGGCAATCTTGATTCCAGCTTGTGCTTCTTCCAGCCCAGCATTTCTCATGATGTACTCTGCATATAAGTTAAATAAGCAGGGTGACAATATACAGCCTTGACGTACTCCTTTTCCTATTTGGAACCAGTCTGTTGTTCCATGTCCAGTTCTAACTGTTGCTTCCTGACCTGCATACAGATTTCTCAAGAGGCAGGTCAGGTGGTCTGGTATTCCCATCTCTTTCAGAATTTTCTACAGTTTATTGTGATCCACACAGTCCAAGGCTTTGGCATAGTCAATAAAACAGAAATAGATGTTTTTCTGGAACTCTCTTGCTTTTTCCATGATCCAGCAGATGTTGGCAATTTGATCTCTGGTTCCTCTGCCTTTTCTAAAACCAGCTTGAACATCTGGAAGTTCATGGTTCACGTATTGCTGAAGCCTGGCTTGGAGAATTTTGAGCATTACTTTACTAGTGTGTGAGATGAGTGCCATTGTGTGGTAGTCTGAGCATTCTTTGGCATTGCCTTTCTTTGGGATTGGAATGAAAACTGACCTTTTCCAGTCCTGTGGCCACTGCTGAGTTTTCCAAATTTGCTGGCATATTGAGTGCAGCACTTTCACAGCATCATCTTTCAGGATTTGAAATAGCTCCACTGGAATTCCATCACCTCCACTAACTTTGTTCGTAGTGATGCTTTCTAAGGCCCACTTGACTTCACATTCCAGGATGTCTGGCTCTAGGTGAGTGATCACACCATCGTGTTTATCTTGGTCATGAAGATCTTTTTTGTACAGTTCTTCTGTGTATTCTTGCCACCTCTTCTTAATATCTTCTGCTTCTGTTAGATCCATACCATTTCTGTCCTTTATCGAGCCCATCTTTGCATGAAATATTCCCTTGGTATCTCTAATTTTCTCGAAGAGATCTCTAGTCTTTCCCATTTTGTTGTTTTCTCTATTTCTTTGCATTGATCGTGAGGAAGGCTTTCTTATCTGTCCTTGCTATTCTTTGGAACTCTGCATTCAGATGCTTATATCTTTCCTTTTCTCCTTTGCTTTTCGCTTCTCTTCTTTTCACAGCTATTTGTAAGGCCTCCTCAGACAGCCATTTTGCTTTTTTGCATTTCTTTTCCATGGGGATGGTCTTGATCCCTGTCTCCTGTACAATGTCACGAACCTCTGTCCATGGTTCATCAGGCACTCTATCTATCAGATCTGGTCCCTTAAATCTATTTTTCACTTCCACTGTATAATCATAAGGGATTTCATTTAGGTCATACCTGAATGGTCTAGTGGTTTTCCCTACTTTCTTCAATTTAAGTCTGCATTTGGCAATAAGGAGTTCATGATCTGAGCCACAGTCAGCTCCTGGTCTTGTTTTTGTTGACTGTATAGAGCTTCTCCATTTTTGGCTGCAAAGAATATAATCAATCTGATTTTGGTGTTGACCATCTGGTGATGTCCATGTGTAGTCTTCTCTTGTGTTGTTGGAAGAGGGTGTTTGCTATGACCAGTGCATTTTCTTGGCAAAACTCTTTGCCCTGCTGCATTCCATATTCCAAGGCCAAATTTGCCTGTTACTCCAGGTGTTTCTTGACTTCCTACTTTTGCATTCCAGTCCCCTATAATGAAAAGGACATCTTTTTTGGGTGTTAGTTCTAAAAGGTCTTGTAGGTCTTCATAGAACCGTTCAACTTCAGCTTCTTCAGTGTTACTGGTTGGGGCATAGACTTGGATTACTGTGATATTGAATGATTTGCCTTGGAAATGAACAAAGATCATTCTGTCATTTTTGAGATTGCATCCAAGTACTGAATTTTGTACTCTTTTGTTGACCATGATGGCTACTCCATTTCTCCTAAGGGATTCCTGCCCGCAGTAGTAGATATAATGGTCATCTGAGTTAAATTCACCCATTCCAGTCCATTTTAGTTCACTGATTCCTAGAATGTCGATGTTCACTCTTGCCATCTCCTGTTTGACCACTTCCAATTTGCCTTGATTCATGGACCTGACATTCCAGGTTCCTATGCAATATTGCTCTTTACAGCATCTGACCTTGCTTCTATCACCAGTCACATCCACAACTGGGTATTCTTTTTGCTTTGGCTCCATCCCTTCATTCTTTCTGGAGTTATTTCTCCACTGATCTCCAGTAGCATATTGGGCACCTACTGGCCTGGGGAGTTCCTCTTTCAGTATCCTATCATTTTGCCTTTTCATACTGTTCATGGGGTTCTCAAGGCAAGAATACTGAAGTGGTTTGCCATTCCCTTCTCCAGTGGACCACATTGTGTCAGACCTCTCCACCAGGGAGGCCTGGCGTGCTGCACTTCATGGGGTCGCAGAGTCAGACATGACTGAACAACTGAACTAAACTATCTTTCCAGAAAGCACTACTCTGGATTCTGATGCTATTCAAATTGGCAGCATAGAAGAAGGAAGAAATCTCATTTCTTTTTACTAATACCTTCCTTGGTGGCTCAGACGGTAAAGAATCCACCTGTAATGCACGAGACCTGGGTTTGATTCCTGGGTGGGGAATATCCCCTGGAGAAGGAAATGGCAACCCATTCCCTTGCCTGGAGGACTCCATGGACAGAGGAGCCTGGCAGGCTACAATCCATGAGATGGCAAAGAGCTGGACACAATTGAGTTACTAACCACTTTCACTTTTCACTTGCTAATCCTAAAAGAAAGCATATAAAGGTCCACAGACCAATGTCACTTGTTCATGTGAAAGTACTAAATATTCACATGGAAACACAAAAGAAAAGATAACAAACCAATTCAGCAGGATATTAAAAATGTAATGTTGTTAGTCATTCAGTTATGACTCTTTGGGACCCTATGGACTATAGCCCACCAGGCTCCTATGTCCATGGAATTCTCCAGGCAAGAATACTGGAGTGGGAAGCCATTCCCTTATCCAGGGGATCTTCCTGAACCCAGGGATCAAAGCTGGGCCCGCAGGTGGATTCTTTACTACTGAGCCACCAAGGTAGCCCATTGTGTCTCATTACCAAGCATTATCTGATTGGAAAAGAAAGATAAAGAGGACTGCAGTGATTCTTTCCACCAAAGGATGTGGTTAAGTCCAGCAGCTTGTGTCCAACTCTTGATCCCAAAATTTACTTGTGTGATAAGTAAGTTTCTTAGGCTCCTGGGACAGGCACTACACTAAGTCCTTGATAAATGAATACCTTTGACAAACCTGAACACCCATGATGTGTCAGGCAACACAGGTCACAGAAAGGTAACTAAAACGCAGCGACAGACTATTTTAGTGGTTAAATGCAACCTGTAGAATCAGGACAGCTTTGTGATCTAGCTTGGACAATTATTAGCTGTATAATGCTGGGCAAGTTTTTAAACCTTTCTGAAAATCAGTTTATTGATCTGATGGTGATAATAATATTCTCTTCCCAGATTTGTTGTGTGGGTTAAACAAAGCAGCCTGTGTAAACTACATATTATAGCACCTGGCATAGAGTAAGGGCTCAAAAAATGTTAACAATGATTATGTTTTTAATGGTTCCTCACATTTGAGACAATTTACAGTGTCTCAAGCACATACACATACATGACTGTGTTTAGTTCTTTTTTGTTAACTTTACATTTAAAAAATTAAAAA
Organism: Bison bison bison; assembly: GCF_000754665.1. NCBI lineage: Eukaryota > Metazoa > Chordata > Mammalia > Artiodactyla > Bovidae > Bison > Bison bison. Next base: position 1,157,434 of record NW_011493897.1, on the reverse strand, counting down.
ATTTTTGGCTGCGCTGGGTCTTCGTTGCTTTATGTGGGCTTTTTCTACTTGTGATGTGTGGGCTTCTCATTGTGGTGGCTTCTCTTGTTGCTGAGCACCGGCTCTAGGTGTACAGGCTTTGGTAGTTGTGGTGAAGGGGCTTAGTTGCTCCACAGCCTGTGGAATCTTCTTGAACCCGGAGTTGAACCCATGCCCCATGAATTGGCAGGTGGATTCTTAACCTCTTAGACCACCAGGGAAGTCCTGTATTTGGTTCTTATCAAACACTGAGGTATTATGGTTATTTAAAAATTTGTCATTTGAGCTAAAGCACATGGAAGCTTAGAGAGGCATTGTGACCACTTTAAAATCACAGCTTCTAAATAGGGGAGCAAGGATTCTAACTCCTAAGTTATGACGTCTTTCTCTTGGAATTTTCTTTGCCTCTTTTCTCCCACCCATCCAGCCATTCAGGAACAGCTGCAACACAAGGGACTCTGATAACAATAATAAGGTTGTAAAGTGTATCAAGGAATAGGGAAAGAGAAGTTCTAGATGAGGGATCTGGAAAGGCTTCAAAGTGACAGTGGAATTAGGGCTTGATAGATGTTTGCTGGTGCCTTATGGGTACATGGTGAGTGGACTAGGGGAGATTTGGCTTCCAGACCTGGCTCTGCACTGGGCTTTCCTGGTGGCTCAGTGGTAGAGAATCTCCCTGACAATGCAGGAGACAGAGGTTCGATCCCTGGGTTGGGAAGATCCCCTGGAGAAGAAAATGGCAACCTACTGCAGTATTGTTGCCTATGACAGGGAGAATACTGCCCCCTCCCCTCCCACAGACAGGGAAGCCTGGGAGGCTACTATCCATGAGGTCACAAAAGAGTCCGACAGGACTTAATGAATAAACACACCTGGCTCTGCACTAGCTAGCTGTGAGAAACTGAGAAGGTCCTATCCCTTTTCCAGGCGCGTTTCCTAAGGGACTGGTGCAGCGGGACAGGACGGGGCAGTGTAGGGGCTGCTTCCAAGAAGAGAGCGGCAGACAAGTCTGGCAAGCTTGCAGGAGCTGATACAAGAGTCACCGGGCTTCGTGGTGCCTAGGGCCGAGCTGGAGCAGAGCGTGTAAGTCTGTCATGGGCCGTTATGGAAGGCTGTGGGTAGGCGGGGTCCGTGGGACAAGGATGCTCTTGGAGTAAGTCACCTTGGTGCTTGTGAACATCTTGGTGTGATGGAGGCAGAGCCCTGCTGGTTCTGCACTCTGACCGCTAGAGGGCGCTGCCTTCCGGTTGAAGTCTTCCTGAACCCTGGCTTCGGCTCCCTGAGCCGGGCGCGGGGTGGAGCTTGCGGGTTCACCCAGGAAAGCCTAGAGGCAGAGGTCTAGGGAAGGGATATGCAATTCCGGGTCTGATGGGTCCTGGGGTCACAGCCTGTACTAGAGTTGCAGCTGGCACTAAATAGCAGGATAAGTGGTGGGGCGGGAAGTTGGGACATTCTGGGTCCACCACCTGTGTGGGGACAAGTCTTATCTCCCTCATAGAGCAGAGTGGGCAAAGACATGGATGCTGACTAGGTTGGCACCAGACTGGCACTCTCACCTTTTGGCCTTTTCTCGGGGTTTCCTGAACTCCCTTGGCTGCCTAGGGCCTGTGGACTGTCAGTATGGAGTGACTCAGCCACAGCCAGCAGGGCATGGACTCCTTTCCCTGACCTTTTCAAATGGGAGACCACTGAGTCTTGGATTCAGACGCAAGCTTTCTGTGATGGAAGGCACGTTTCTAAATCAGGCTCACGTTCCTTTTGTGTTTCAAGCTGCATCATGGGAATGTGATGATTAAATGGCATGTGGAGCTGTACCCAGGGTTTTCTGGGATATGTGGACTGTTACTGGTGGGGACAAGATTGTAAGGAAGAGGCTCCATTCTCTCCTCTATCAAAGCCCAGACCTAGCCTCTCAGAGGAGCTGGAAGGTTAGCAATCCACTTCACAAACACCTCTGTTTGCAGATCTCCCACAACATTGAAAAAAATGCTTGAGGCCCAGAGACAGGATTTCATCAGGCACCACAACTTCCTTAGAGTAGAGGCAGAGTTGTAAGTCAGCCAAAGTTCAGGCAGGAGACCCTTGGATCACTTGTCTGCTTTCTCAGGCCTCCCACTCTGACCCCTCTCGACACACTAGAGCAGAGGCCTTCTCAACCTTTACATAAATGCGCTATGAACACTTCTGTTGTCTGGTGAAGCCTGTGGATCATCTTCTCAAAATAACGTTTAAAAATTCATAAAATAATATATATAGAATAACAAAGGAAACAAGTTATATAAAAACAGTTGTCCAAACATTAGAAGAATGTGTGATAGAGTGGTGTATGGGCTTTTTAGAAGTAGCATCAGTCTAAATAATTGTAATTTCACAGAAGTGATGAGCATATATGACATATTAAAAAATCTGCAACAAGCCTAAAGAGATTTGTAAATAACTGTAATTTCTATTGATTGCGAATTCTAATGTGGTTTGTTGCCTACCTTCATAATGGAAGCAAATGCTAACTTTCAACTAGAGACTGGTGAAGATAAAGATGTAACGTTTCTCCCTAATTCACTATCTCATGAGTGAATCCATGCACTCCCCAGTTAAGAGGTCCTGCAGGACAGGCTCCTTATTTTGCCTGTGGGGAAACTGAGGCAACCAGGTCTCCTGATTCCTAGGTGAAGGGTCTTCCCACTAAAGTGCATAACTCTGGAACTTGGGAAGAACTATCTCCAAACCAATATCTTCACCCTGGAATTTCCAGGTTTACTCTGCCAGAAACATGCAGTGGCCAAAGCCTCCCTTGTTTGCATCACCCCTAGAGCCTACATCTGGGATGTGAGCTCCCCGCAAGGCACCTCACAGGGCCAGCTCCAAGCTCCATGGAGCCTAGTGTCTTTTCCCAGGCTAGGCTTGGGATCCAGAGGAGAATTGATTCAAGCCTTGCTGACTTTCCTCTGCTAACTGTCTCCTTTTTATTGATAAGAATAACCCTTTGTCATTCATTCCTCAAGACTGAACAGAAGAAAGGAGCCTGGAGGACTTAGAAGTACATAAGCAATTTAGACTTTGGTACAGTTACAGTTTAGACTTTGGTACAGTAACAGTACAGGTACAGTTACTTGGAGTTCACCTGGCTTTCCCTCCCATGAACACACAGTGTGGTTCTTTCCCATTTGAGGAAGTTGTCAGGACAGGGTGTGCCCCTGAATGCCTCCTGGAGAATATTGAGCACGCTGGCTTCGTGGGCGTGAGGAACACTTCTCTTCCCAGGCTCTTGAGGGCAAAGAACATTTTAAGACATGGGGCTTCCCAGGGACCTCACTGGAAGCCTGTCCTTGCCTGACCAGTCCTGTTGACTGTCCCATCCCCACTCCCAGGCCCCAGGTCCCCATTGGGCCTCTTTACCTCAGGACAGAAGTTCTTTCCTGCTCTCAGGCTGGGGGCTCTGGTGAAAGCTCTGTGAATGAGCTCTCAGCCCTCAACTTGCTCTTCATTTTTGTTCAAGCCCCATCCCCCTCTTCTGTCGTTGCTGGTGCCCTCATTACTGGTATATATGGTCTTTTAACACCAGAGATGAGTTCTTTAGTAGCAATCATGGGTCTTCCTACTTTTCTCTTCCTCCTCCACCCCCACTGTGAAATCTTTTCTTCTCTGTCTCCTCTACCTCCTTCTCTACCACTTTCTCTTTTTCCTTTTTTTTTGGCCTGTGTTAGAAATAGACTAAGGTGCTGAAAAGGCTGAGAAAAACCACTCTTTGTTTTCTTCACCTTGAGGGACAAAGATTTTTCACTTGGTAGCTCACTATAAGGATAAGACTGAAATTAGAATATCTTAATATCTTGTCACTATAAGGACAGAATGTGCCCTCAAGTATAAAGTAAGGTGCCTAGTCTTTTCTTGAGAGAAGATTTGGCTTAGGAGTAGGACACCGAGGTCCTGATAAGGACATTGGGATCTGAGGTCAATCTCCTCTGGGAAGGCCCTTACCAGGTTATTCTTTCTTCTCCCTCAGCTCTGAAGGTGCCAAAAATTGACTCATGGGAGCATCCTGACCCAGACTAAGTGATGGCATTTTTATGTCTTTATTCTCTATGCTTTTACTTTTTACTTTCCAGATGGGCCTGTTAATCTATGTAGGGCTGTTTCTGCTGACTCCAAATATCCTGAGTCTGCCGTTTGACTCTCTAGACAACGCCTTCCTGTCCTGGGCTCATTCCTAAGCCACATTCCACAATCAGTCTAATTACTGGGTCTTGGCTTAGATGGTAAAGAAACCACCTGCAATGTGGGAGACCTGGGTTCGATCCCTGGGTTGGGAAGATCTCCTGGAGGAGGGCATGGTAACCCATCCAGTATTCTTGCCTGGAGAATTCCATGGACAGAGGAGCCTGGTGGGCTACAGTCCACAGGATTACAAAGAGTCCAACATGACTGAGCTACTAAGCACAGCACAGGACAGAGAACAGAGCTGCTTCAGGATGAAGGGGAAGATGGGCCAGGAGTGATGCAGGGAGGCGGGGGGAGCAAGGGAGATGAGGGGTGATGGCAGTCAAAATGGTCCTATACGTAGAGGTGAGGGGGTGGGTGACTGACCTTATTTCTTCACTCGTGACCCCCTCACCCATTTCTATTCTGTTCTATTCCTCCTCGGTTGTTGATGGCTGGGGAGACTGTGACGATTATTCCTAAACTCTAGATTGTGTACTTTGGTAGAAAAAGCATTGGTCTGAGAATGAGAAACTTTGGGCTCTAACCTCTGCAAGGCTGGGCCAGGCCCTGTGCCAGAGGGGACCCAGCACAACAGGAAGTCCCCTGGCTCTGCAGCAAACTCTCCATGATTGCCAACCAGTGCTGGGCTACCCAGGAGCCCTAATTGGGTTGGGGGAAGTTTTTCATGACTAGAGTCCCTCTCCACTTGTGTGGACAGGGAATTCCTGTTTTGTAGTACTCTGTGCCCCACCCCCAAATAGTAACAGGACTTCTGGAGTTTGAGGTCCTTTCAGTGGACAAGGAAACCATTGTCTGGGCTTTGTCAGGTGAGACATACATCAGGAACATGTTGTTATTCCATTGAAGTATTCAGCTTTCAGTATTCATAATGAGTCAATTCCAGGAGCCTGTGGTATAGAAACCCTTGTTGAGAAGGGAGGTCTTTCATCCCCTTTCCATGTCTCTCACCAGCATCCTGGTCACAAGGCCAGCCCACCACGGCCCACAGGACACCTGGCCCTGCTGACATAAACTCTTAAATTGGACCTGGTATCTGGTAACCCAGTATCCTTCTTTGTTGTCCATACAATAGTGGTCAAATTTATGACCTCCTTGTTCCCTAAAAAGGAGATTTGTCCATGCTTGTCTCTGTGGGGTACTTAGAAGGTTGGCTGTGAGGGCATTCAGCATTTCTCATCATCCAGCGATTATATAACAAAGATTGTTATGAATGTGAAGAGGAGTTAAACATAACAGGGCTGTAGATGCATAAAGGTGGGCCCCCTGAGCCCCAACAGCATAGATATGTATTCACACTGGTTACTGCAAAAACCTCAAAGTTTTGCAAAGACCTGAGGGCTAGAAACTGAATCATAGAGGGCTTCTTTCTCACAGTGAGTTGGCATCTGTGCATCTTGTAAATAGTTGCCTAAATCATTTTCCTAAGATGCCGCGTCTGATCCCTCCCCACTGAGCATCATTGTATGGTAGGCACTGGGGGCTGACGTGCCTGAGTGCCGGCCTCCTCTCAGGAGAACACGCTCTGCTGAGGCCCCACCCCTGAGCCAGAGCCGACCGACCGCACCAGGTGCTGCAAGTCACCCAGAAGTGAGAGGACACCCAGGAAGGAAAGCGGGAAGAGAGGCCGACCCGTGCACCAGATACTGCTGGGCACTTTCAGGAAAGGTGACATTTGAATTGAGCATTTAAAGAAGAGAGAATTTCAAAAGGTAAGTGCTTTTCAGATAGAAGAACAACAGGAATGAACCAGGAGTGGGGACACTCGGGGCTTGTTTGGAAACCAGTGAAATGGCTGAGGTGGCTAGAACGTAGGTTGCTTGCTGGCTGGAGGGGCAGCCCCATTGACCACAGTCTCCCAGATGTTTATCTTGTCAGCCTTCACGTGTCTGAGGTGAGTCCAATCACACAATTTAACAGCTGATATATTGTTTCCAAGATATTACTATAAAGTGCTCCATGTTAAAAGAAAATCTGGTTAGTTGTTAAATCATACTTGTATCTCACTTCTGTAGAACTGTGAGGTCTTAGAACTGGAAGGGACAAACACAGCCATCTAGTCCAGTCCCTGGCAGGGTGTAGAAGCTTCCTTGTCAGTGGTTCTCAAAATTGAGTGTGTATCAAAATCACCTGGACAGTTTGGTAAAATACACATGTCTGGGCCCAGCCACAGAGTTTCTGATTCAGTAGGGTTGCGGTAGGGTCCACGGATCTGGGCTCCTAATAAGTTCCCAGGTGCTGCTGTTGCTGTAATTCTTGACAACTAAGTTATTTAATACTTCTTGAATCCTCGGCTTCCATCTCTAGTTGTGTGTGGCTCCTGACCACTCTCAGCACCCACCCACTATTTTTTGTTGAACCCTCCAGTTGTTTGAAAATTCTCCCTCTTGTTGCCTTCAGAACTGCCTTCCTTTTACTTCCACCCAACCATTGCTCCTAATTCTGCTGAGAGCACCACACAGAACGTGTCTGTGGATGGTGGTTGAGTCACAGGCCTGGGCTCATCTCCTTACTCTCCCACTAGGTATGTGACCTTGGGCAAGTCTCTCAGCTTTTCTGGATTTTCCTGATCTGTAGAATGGAAATAACATGTTTCTAAAATATCTAAATAAGATGTTTAGATTGAATGAGAAAGTGTGTATAAAATAATTAGCTTGTTTTTTGGGCACATAGTAAGTACTCAGTAAATGTTGAGTTTTAGCATTACCCGGATTTCCTTCTCCATGTGTGTACATGCTTAGTCTCTCAGTAGTGTCTGACTCTTTGCGACCCGATAGACTGTAGCCCACCAGGCTCCTCTGTCCATGGGATTCTCCAGGCAATAATACTGGAGTGGATTGCCATTTCTTTCTCCAGGCTATCTTCCCAACCCAGGGATTGAACCCAGGTCTCCCACATTGCAGGTGGATTCTTTACTGTCTGAGCCACCAGGGAAACCCTTCTCTACTGGGATCTCATCAAATCACTGAAGAAAGTTAATCATTTTAGCTAACATTTCTGCTTTCTGGGATAAATATCTTTAGTTTCTTCACCTATTCCTTATGGCACAGTGTCAATATTTCCTTCATTTTTGTTACTCTGCTCCAAACAGAGTCTGGTTTGTACAGTTCCCTTGTCAAGTGTGCCTGGGGCTCAGACCTGCCACTGGCCTCAGCATAGTTGGAGCCTAGTATACTCAGTGCCGCCAAAGATCACTAGCTTTTGTGGCTAACTTCCACATTTCACTTGACCCCATCAGACTTTTAGGCAATGAAATGCCTGAGGCCACATCTGCACATAAGGAAAAATTTGTTATTTTGTCACATTTCCCCTTGAAGCTCCCCTGGCTGCCTCTGCATGGGGCTCTTACTGTGTGTGGGGTGTTGGCTGGGGACATCACTCTGATCCTGGGTCTGACCTGGGGCTTCCGCTTGCTTTGTGACTGCCTTGAGAGCAACCTGGGCAACAGGCCATGTGAAGAAGCATGTCAGAGGCTGACGGAGAAAAGGGATCTACTTCTTTTCTCTGTTTGGCCTCTGCCTCTCCTGCCTCCATGGGCCTGGTGGGAGACCCAGCGTCTCCCCTGGGGAAGGGTGAACTGACCCCTTTGGTACAGCCAATAGTTTTCTGGAAGGAAACCAAACTTCAGGGCCAGAGGGCATTTAGAGCAAAGCTGTGTAGGCATTTCAATCCCCACCCCCTGCCTCTGTCTCTACTGGCCTCTTGCCCAGAGTCCTTGGTAACATCATGAGGAGAGAGTCAGGGCTGTTTTTTATGGGGATGGCATGGCAGCTTCAGGGGTGTAGGTATTAGGGTGACAGGCAGGCTCTGGGAGCAATGCCTCTCACAGTTTCAATCCCAATTTCCAGTCTGTAGTGAATGGCTTACTGGGAATAATGACCTCAAGTTTTAAACTGAAGGCAGAAAAAAATCTGCCCAAGTCACTGGTGTCAAGAGAGAGTCTTACCTCTTCCTGGTCACAGAGGACACCAGTTCCTTTGCAGCCAGGCCTCCCTCCTGCAGAACTGCTGGCTTGGCAGCCTGACACTGCCACCTGCTCCACATGCTGATCCATATGGCGATATACCAGGTTTTTTCAGGATACAGCAGCCTGGTGGCAGAAATGGCTGCAGTCACAGCTCTGTGTGTCTTCTGGGCTGGGGTGCCCCCTCACTGCCACCACAAAGCCACACTGTGCCATGTGAGCAAATAGGAAGACGGCTCCTTTCTGCAGTTCACTGCCTATTAGACAGCAGAGTCACACAGAATGTGGCTTTGAAGCTGCAGATCCCCATCTTTCTCTGCTTATGGCCTCTTGACAGCTGCTCCGCAAGTGGCAGGTGTGGGTTCCAGTCCTGAGCTCTGTTGTAGCTCTGCTTAGCTCTGTCTTTGGCCAAAGGAGTCGAGGAAACTAGCCTCCTGCATTTTGTGACATCTGCACTTCTTCAGCCTTCCTACAGCACCTAGGAATCTCAGGCCTGCTGATGCCCAAGTCTTTGAATCAGGGACTTAGCATTTTGTCCTCCAGAATATTTCCAGGCTGATCTAGGGGAAAGGAAAAAGATACTGTTTAGCAAGGGATCCATTGCTGAGGGTAGGATTTCAGCACTCGTGTAGCTGGGGGCATAGAGGCTGTATACCACCTTATGGCATATCAGTTGGGATCATCTTTAATCTGACTGGGGCTCCTGAGAAGAGGTACTTTCTTCAGTGGATAATGAAGGTGAGTATTGTATGTGTGTGTGTGTTTCTGGCATGTTAAAATTCTAAGCAATGGGGAAAAATAGCATGCACATGAATTAGTTGTTTCTCTTAACTAGAGTGTCAAGAAGTCCTGAGACCATCCTGAAGGAGGCAGTACTTTGAGGCAGGGGTGTCTTTTAAATCATGCCACAGACTTGGGTCCATTAATCTATTCCTTGTCTTGATTCTCTCTCACTGGCCTTTCACGCCTGAATGGGATGATCCTTAGTCTCCCTGTGAGGACTGGAGTCAGGCTGAGGCTGTGGCCTTGAAGTCTCTGGCACTTTCCTTGTTTACCTGTCCCTAAGCTTGTCCCTTTGGGGCCCCTGAGAAGCTGGAAACTTCCCAAGGACCGTTGATCCTCCATTTCTGTGTCTTTCAGAAAGAGGTAAGGATAGACCCTAATCGGTATTCCAAGAGTGCCCAGACTTTGATACATTCAGGAACGGAGGACATGGCCAGTTCTTGCTCTGTACCTGTTTCCTGCCCCCGCCCCAACCAGTGGAAAAGTACTGTGTATTCTGACCCCTCAGCTGGGAAAGGGAAGAGGGAGGGAATAACTACTGAAGTATCCTTTGTAGCCTACTTGCAAGTATTAATAAGTCACAGCTCTCTAGGGGTCCTCAGACCTGCCAACCTGCTACCTGGTTGCTGAAAAAACACTAGAAAGTTTAACTCAGCAAACATGTGGAGCCACAGTGTGTGAACCAGCTGAGGACCATGACTTTGCCCTTCCTCCTGCCCATTGCCTGGTACTGCTGTAAAACATTTATCTCAATTCTGTATCTGGACCCTGGCCTAATAAATTCCTCCAAAGGTATGCAGCCTAAACAGAATGCTTCTTTGGGTGTTGGATGAGGCCAGAGTAATCTAGGGAGTAACAGAGGAGATTGTCATAAATATTGACTCAGGGGCAGAAAACTGCTGGAGCTTAAAATATCAGGCTCCGGGTAAGTTAATGAGCTACTAAAAAGACAAGGATAATCAGATCTGAAGTTGGGGTAAAAATATGAACGTATCAGGGATATATCTGAAATGTAAAGGGCGGAGGCTAGAATCTTGTACTAAACCAGGCAGACTGGTGTAGTAGAAGGACATTGGCCTTGGATTTATTTTTTATTGGACTATAGTTGATTTGTAATATTAGTTTCAGGTATACAACATAGTGATTCAATATGTTTATAGATTATAAGCCATTTAAAGTTATTGCAAAATAATGGCTATATTTCCCTGTGCTGTACAATATATTCTTATTGCTTACTTATTTTGTACATAGTACTTTTAAACTTTTAATCCCATATCCTATCTTGCCCCTCCCCCCTTTCCTCTCCCACCTGTAACCACTAGTTTGTTTCTACATCTGTGAGTCTGTTTCTGGTTTATTATATTTATTTATTTGTTTTGGTTTTTAGATTCCTCATGTAAGTGATAACACACACAATTTGTCTCTCTCTGTCTGACGTATTCCACTAAGCATAATGCTCTCTAGGTCCATCTGCACTGTTGGAAATGGCAGAATTTCATTCATTTTTATGACTAGTATTCTATTTTATATACCACATTTTCTTCATTTATTCATCTGTTGATGGATACTCAAGTTGATTCCATATCTTGGTTATTATAAACAATGCTGTTATGAACATTGGGGCACATGTATTTTTTTTCAAATTAATGTTTTCACTTTTTCCAAATGTTTGCCTAACAGGAGAATTACTGTATCATATAGTAGTTCTAGTTTTAGTTTTTTGAGGAACTGCGTATTGTTCTCCATAGTGTCTGCACCAGTTTACATTCCCACCAACAGCTGAAAGGTCTCCTTTCTCAACACCTTTTCCAGCATTTATTATTTATAGAATTTCTGATGATAATCATTTTGACAGGTGTGAGGTGGGATTTCATTATTGTTTTGATTTACATTACTCTGATGATTAGTGATGTTGAGTATGTTTTCATACACCTGTTGGTCATCCATATTTCTTCTTTTTTGAAAAATGTCTATTCAGGTCTTTTGCCCATTTTGGAATCAGGATGTTTATTTTGATATTGAGTTGTATGAGCTGTTTATCTGTTTTGGATATTAATCCCTTATCAGTTATATCATTTGCAAATACTTTCTCCCATTCAATAGATTATTTTTTCATTTTGTTGATGGTTTCCTTTACTGTGCAAAGCTTTTAAGCTTTATTAGGTCTCATTTAAAATTTTTTTTCTTTTCTTTTACTTTAGGAGATAGATCAAAAAAATATTCCTACAATTTATGTCAAAGAGTATTCTGCCTATGTTATCTTCTACAAGTTTTATGGTTTCAGGCTTACAATTAGGTCTTTAATTCATTTTGAGTTTATTTTTATATAAGGTATGAGAAAATGTTATAATCTCATTCTTTTGCATGTAGCTCTCCAGTTTTCCTAGCACTGCTTATTGTGGACACTGTCTTTCCCTCATTGTATGTCCTAGATTAATTGCCCTCGTGTGTGGATTTACTCCTGGGCTCTGTGTTCTGTTCCAGTGTATGTCTTGTGCCAGTACCATACTGTTTTGATTACTGTAGCTTTGTAGTACAGTCTATAGTCTGAAGCTAGGGGTGATAATTTCAGCTTTGTTCTTTTTTCTCAAGATTGCTTTGGCAATTCAGGGTCCTTTGTGGTTCCATATAGATTTTAGGATTATTTGTTCTAGTTCTGTGAAAAAGGTCATGGGTATTTTGATATGGATTGCATTAAATGTGTAGATTACTTTGGGTAGTATGGACATTTCAACAATATTAATTCTTCCAACTCAAGAGCATGAGATAACTTTCTATTTATTGGTATCATTAATTTTTTCATCAGTGTTTTGTAGTTTCCAGTTATTTCACCTCCTTCATTAAGTTTACTCCTTGGTACTTTATTCTTTTTGATGAAATTTTGAACAAGATTGTTTTCTTATTTTCTCTTTCAGATAGTTCATTATTAGTGTATAGAAAAATAGCAAATTTCTATATATTTACCTTGTATCCTGCAACTTTACCAAATTCATTTATTAGTTCTAACAACTTTCTGTGGAAACTTCAGGGTTTTCTAGTGTCATTTGTTGTCATTGTTATTCAGTCTCTCAGTCATGTACCACTCTTTGCAACCCCATGGACTGCAGCATGCCAGGTTTCCCTGTCCTTCACTGTCTCCTGGAGGTTGCTCAAACTTATGTCCACTGAATTGATGATGCCATGCAAATGTCTCATCCTCTGTGACCCCCTTCTCCTCCTGCCCTCAATCTTTCCCAACATCAAGGTCTTTTCCACTGAGTTGGCTCTTCACATCAGGTAGCCAAAGTATTGTCAAAGTATTATCTAAGTGTAATGTCATCTGCAAATAGTGAATTCTACTTCTTCCCTTCTAATTTGGATGCCTTTTATTTCTTTTTCTTTTCTGATTGCTGTAGCTAGGACTTCCAATACTATGTTAAATAGAAGTGGTGAGAGTGAGCATCCTTGTCTTATTCTTGATCTTGGAGGAAAGGCTTTCAGCTTTTCACCATTCAGTATGCTGTTAGTTGTGGGTCTGTCATAAATGTCCTTTATTATGTTGAGATATATTCCCTCTATACTAACTTTGATGAGACTTTAAAATGAATGGATGTTGAATTTTGTCAAACGTTTTTTCTGTGTCAATTGAGATGATCATGTGATTTTTATCCTTCCTTTTGTTAATGTGTTTTATCACACTGATTGATTTGTAGATATTAAACCATCTTTGTATCCCTAAAATCACAAGTTTTTTATTCATGGCTCTGCTCTGAACTTGAGGTTAATTGACTTGGTTAAGTCACTTCATCTCTTTGAGTCTTTTTACATAGTAAAAAAATTGAATTGGTACAACTCAATAACAGAAAATCAAGCAATCTGATTAAAAAATGGGCAAAGGACTTGAATACACATTTCTCCAAAGAAGATATACAAAAGTTTAATAAGCACATTTCTATTCTTTCAGGAAATACAGATCAAAACCATAATGAGATGTCATTTCACACCCATTAGGATGACTGTTATTTAAAAAATACAGAAAATATCAAGTGTCAGTGAAGATACAGAGAAATTGGAAGCTTTGTGCATTGTTGATGATAATGCAAGTAGAGCAGCTGCTGTGGAAACACAGTATGGCAGTTCCTCAAAAAATTAAACATAAAATTGCCATACAATCCAGCAAATACACTTCTGGGCATATACTCAAAAGCACTGAAAGCAGGAACTCGAACAGATGTCTGTACACTCATGTTCATAGCAGCATTATTCACAATAGCCAAAAGTAATCCACTCAACACTGAGTGAATACATAAAATATGGTGTATACACACAATGGAATATTATTCAGTCTTGAAAAGGAAAATTCTAATACATGCTAAACATGGATAAACCTTGAAGATATTTGCTAAGTGAAATAGGCCAGTCACAAAAAGACAAATACCATGTGATTCCACTTGTACAAGGTACCTAGAGTAGTCAAATTCATAAAGACAAAGAGTAGAATGGTGGTTGCCAGATAAAAATAAAAATGGACAGTTGTTTAATAGACGTGTAGTTTCAGTTTGGGAAGATAAAGAGGTTCTGGAGATGGATGGTGGTGATTGTTGCACAACACTGTGAAAGTACATAATGCCTCTGACACTAAAAAATGGTTAAAATGGTAAATTTTATGTTATGTATGCTTTTACCACAATAAAAACAATTGAGGTGGAGAGATCCAAGATTCTTGAAGTATGCCAATGCCAAGATAGAGATCCCTTCCAATTGTGGATACTGTGTTGCCACCTGAGCAGGCATCACCCCAAGTTCTGACTGCTGTTTGGACATTACATAACAGAATCCCTGGATGAAGACAAATGAACTACAACTGCACACAACAACACGGATGAATCTCACGAATATCATATTGAATGAAATAAGCCAGACCCGAAAGGAATACACCAGAGCAATTTACTGAAAAAAGACCTGCCTCTTCCTCTGTTTTTGTCATATTGCTTCTATTTGTATGGGTCTGTGTGGGGGCTTTTTAGTCTGTTCCAGTGTTACAGTTTACCTTGTGGCCATGTCATGTTGTAATTATTGTTTCTCTAGTATCTTGTTATCCAGGAGAACAACTCCTTCCTTATTCTTATTTTTCAGAATCAGCTTGTCGAGTTTCACCAAAAAACAAACATGTGACCAGACAATCCCTGTGGGAAATTTGATTAGAAATACAATAATCTGTAGATCAGTTTGGAGAACTATCTTAGTGCTGAAGTTTCAGTCAATGGATATGGTAAAATCTTCATTTGCTTAAGTTTATTTGGTTGCTCTAAATGATTTTTTAAAATATTTTTATTTGTTTTTTGGCTGTGCTGGGTCTTCATTACTGCCTGGGCTTTTCTTGTTTGCAGAGTGCAGGGCTTGTCTTTAGTTGTGGTGCACAGACTTCTTATTGCGGTGGCTTCTCGTTGCAGGGCACAGGTTCTAGAGGGCGTGGGCTTCAGCAGCTGTGGCATGTGGGCTCAGCTGTTGCAGTTCCTGGGCTCTAGAGGGTAGGCTCAACAACTGTGGCACATGGGCTTAGCTGCTCTGTGCCATGTGGGATCTTCCCAGATCAGGGATCCAACCTAAGTTTCCTACATAGGCAGGCAGATTCTTTACCACTGAGCCACCAGGGAAGCCCTCAGTGATGTTTTCTAGTTTTCTACAAGCATACCCAAATATTGATCCCCTCACCCTCTGGGGAGTCTGGGCAAAGCTTGGGATAGTTGGCCCTAGGCAGGTCACTCCAGGCTTAAAAAGCCTCATCTGTTTACTCTAGTGATGAGCTATGCAACTGTTACCAATTTCTCCATGTGACACGATAGGAAAAAAAAAAGGAAAGCATTGGGATGTCTTTTTACTTCTCTGTTCCTGACCACTTGCACAAAATGCTGTATGTGTGTGGGCAAAAATGCCATCCATGATGCCCCAAATGTTCTGAACTCTCAAACAGAGTTGCCCACTGTGTACTTCTAGCCCGTTTATTTCCATGAGCTTGCTTCTACAACATGTGCCCATAAATTAAGAGGTCTTGTTCTTGCAAAAACCACAATAATGTTATTTTCTATTGAGGATTCGTCAGGTTCTGGGTAGTCTACAAATGTCTTTTTAAGTCTCCAAGAAATACTCTAACGTTGTTAGTATCTGTTCTTCATAGAAGAAAAAACTGGAGTTTTTTTTTTTAATAAATTTTTAAGAATTGAAGTATAGTTCATTTACAATGTTGTTTTAGTTTCTGGTATACAGTGATTCAATTATATATCTCGATCTCTGTATAGTTATATATATATATAATTTTCACATTCTTTTTCCTTATAGATTATTATAAGATATTGATTATAATTCCCTGTGCTATACAGTAGGGCCTTGTTGTTAATTTTATATATAGTAGTGTACTCTGATGATGCTGTGAAAGTGCTGCACTCAATATGCCAGCAAATTTGGAAAACTCAGCAGTGGCCACAGGACTGGAAAAGGTCAGTTTTCGTTCCAATCCTTAAGAAAGGCAATGCCAAAGAATTCTCAAACTACTGCACAATTGCACTCATCTCACACGCTAGTAAAGTAATGCTCAAAATTCTCCAAGCCAGGCTTCAGCAATACGTGAACCGTGAACTTCCAGATGTTCAAGCTGGTTTTAGAAAAGGCAGAGGAACCAGAGGTCAAATTGCCAACATCCGCTGGATCATGGAAAAAGCAAGAGAGTTCCAGAAAAACATCTATTTCTGCTTTATTGACTATGCCAAAGCCATTGACTGTGTGGATCACAATAAACTGTGGAAAATTCTGAAAGAGATGGGAATACCAGACTACCTGATCTGCCTCTTGAGAAACCTGTATACAGGTCAGGAAGCAACAGTTAGAACTGGCCATGGAAAAACAGACTGGTTCCAAATAGGAAAAGGAGTACGTCAAGGCTGTATATTGTCACCCTGCTTATTTAACTTCTATGCAGAGTACATCATGAGAAACGCTGGGCTGGAAGAAGCACAAGCTGGAATCAAGATTGCTGGGGGAAATATCAACAACCTCAGATATGCAGATGACACCTTCCTTATGGCAGAAAGTGAAGAGGAAC